>NW_015437307.1:0-1019 GCF_001527695.2 Protobothrops mucrosquamatus | reverse complement strand
TGTTGATCTTGGGTATAAATGTTGGGTCCAATCTGAGGACCACCCTGTCCTCATGGAACATACAGAGATCCTTCCTAACCGATAGAGCGGCCAGCTCAGAGATCCTCCTGGCCGATGTAATGGCCACTAAAAAGGCGACCTTCAAGGTAAGAAAATGTAAAGAACATGAACCTAAAGGTTCAAATGGAGAAGAGGTCAATGCCCGAAGCACAAAAGGTAAATCCCAGGACGGGTAACGATGAGACGTAGGAGGACCCGTATTTGCAGCCCCCCTGAGGAAGGTACTAATTGCTGGATGGTGAGCGAGGGATTCCTGATTCTCACAAGAGAGGACAGTTGACAAGGCCGCCACCTGTCTACGTAAGGTGCTCACCGACAACCCTCTATGAAGACCCTCCAGTAAATATTCCAATTTGTTTGGAATAGTGATGGAAAGGGGAGATAGGTCCCTTGAATTGCACCAAGAGCAGAAATTTCTCCAGGTGACATCATAAATCCTGTTGGTGGAAGGCCTTCTAGAGGTCTGGATTACAGATATCACCCCTGAGGAATATGATAACTTAGCTAGACCCTCCTGCTCAAGTGCCAGGCGGCTAATTGGAGCCACTGAGGGTCCGGGTGTTTGAGGTTCCCCTGACTCAGGGCTACTTGGTCCGGGGGGATTCTCCACGGAGGAGAAAGCGAGAGATCCACCAGATCCGCAAACCACGGACGACGTGGCCAGAACGGGGCGATCAGTATTACCTCCGCTCGTTCCTGTAGGAGCTTGCGAATGGTCGCCGGGAGCAGTGGGAGAGGGGGAAAGGCATAGAGAACGCCCCTGGGCCAGGGACTCCGTAGGGCATCTGTCCCTTCCACCCCTTCTGATCTGAACCTGGAAAAGAACCTTGGGATCTGCGTGTTTGCCGGGGAAGCAAAGAGGTCTAGGACCGGTTGCCCGAACCTGAGTGCAGCCTCCCTGAACAGGAATGGATCTAGCTTCCATTCTGAGTGGTCTATGGTGGCTCTGCTCAGGGAGT
>NW_015437306.1:0-1019 GCF_001527695.2 Protobothrops mucrosquamatus | reverse complement strand
TAGTTTGGTGAGCCACAACGTCTTGCTGTCAGTCAATGGCTACGCTCGCGTCAAAGACTGGAGACCAACGGTCCAGGACGGGCGTGGCAACTTTGGCTGACTTGATCTGATTGGGCAGGAATACAGTCTACTACCCAATGGTGGAGTCTCCATCTCCGTGCTGAGAAAAGGCGTTCAGGTAAGACAACGCCCCTTCTCTCCTTGATTAGTTTCCATCCGTTGCTTCTTGTCCTACCTTCAGGCGCTTTGGAGAATAGCTTGATTCCCTCTTCTTTGTGGCAGTCCCTGAGATATTGGAACACTGCTATCATGTCCCCCTCGTCCTTCTCTTCATTAAACTAGACATACTTCCTGAAAGTACTCGCTATGGCCAAAATCAAATATTGAAATAGGCTGAATGCTAACTTTAGATCTTTGTTTCACAAATCTCATGCCATCTCTGCATGTTACACTTCATATGCATGCCATAGAATAATGTTTATAATCAGTGTTTAAAATGTGAAGGATTCAATAAGTTTATTTCAATGTACCTTTAAAATGTGCTCTTCAAAAGTTTAAAAACACCACTATAGAGATCTTTACAGTTTTTATTTTATGAACTATAAATTACATTTTTCACAGATATATTAAGGCATCCCTGGTTGTGATTATGTTGTTATCCAAAAGGGTGCCCAGTGCAGGTGGGTTTCTATACAAGATAGGGCACCCTTGCATCCTAAAGATATCTTGGGAAATTAATTTCTACATTTCCAAGAAGCTGAAAGTGTACTAAGTTGGAAAAGGGGAATATTGTGATTTCTTATGGCCATTTCATCTGAATAGTGATCTCCAAACATATGTTTTTGGGGAATCATGAATTTAACCCTGGATTTAAACATAAATATACAAGTAATACCTTGTACTTTTTAATAATGGACATTATATTTGAAAATGTTATTAACTGAGAATTTACCTTATTTGCTGAATGATGTAATTATGCAAATAACACAATTTAACAAATGTAATTTAACTGACTCATG
>NW_015437305.1:0-1019 GCF_001527695.2 Protobothrops mucrosquamatus | reverse complement strand
CAACGACGGCAACAACTGCTGAGGCTCCTCCGGCGCGGCGATGCTGCTGCTGCTGCTGCTCGGCCGCCTCTTCCGTCCTCCGCTGGCCGGCCGCGCCGGGCCCGCGGCGGCCAGGCGGGGCGCTCGGAGCGGGCCGCCGCCGCTCTTGCTGACGTCCCTTGCCGATCCGGTGGCCGGCGGCCCGTGGGGATCTGCGAACACGAGTTAGGGGGGTCAGAGGGAAGGGAGGGTTGAGGAGGCGCCCGGGGGGGATGGGAGGTGGAGAGGAGGGGGGAGAGAAGTGAGGGAGACGGGGTGGTATTTGGGGCGGCGGTCGCCAGGAGATGAGTTCTAGTTCTGCCGTAGGTATGGAAGACGACTGGGTGTCTTTGGGCCAGTCACCGGGAGATGGGGAGTTCTAGTTCCATCTTAGGCCTGAAAGCCAGCTGGGTGGCTTTGGACCAGGGGTCTCCCAACTTGGGCCCTTTGGTGACTTGTGGACTTCAACTCCCAGAATTCCTGAGCCAGCATTGGGGAACTATGGCCCCTTCATGACTCGTGGACTTCAACTCCCAGAATTCCTGAGCCAGCATGGGGGAACTATGGCCCATTCATGACTTGTGAACTTCAACTCCCAGAATTCCTGAGCCAGCATGGGGAAAACTTTGGCCCCTTCATTCTCATGGACTTCAACTCCCAGAATTCCTGAGCCATTATGGCTCAGCTTGGAAACCTCTCCCTTTCCTCTCAGCGTGGCTGGCTCAGGAATTCTGGGAATTGAAGTCCACCAGTCATAAAAGAGCCAAGGTGGCCTACCCCCCTGCACTATGCAGAATGACACACATTTGCACTAGTGGCTTCACAGACTTTTGACCATGAGGATACCCTCTACATTCAGAATAGACATTCATCTCTAGATTATGTTGGAAAAAATGTATTTGGATCCCCTAGTCCAGGGGTAGTCAACCTTGGCTCTTTTATGACTCATGGACTTCAACTCCCAGAATTCCTGAGCCAGCTATGCTGAGGGGAAAGGGAGA
>NW_015437304.1:0-1019 GCF_001527695.2 Protobothrops mucrosquamatus | reverse complement strand
ATTATTATTATTATTATTATTATTATTATTATTATTATTATTATTATTATTATTATTATTATTATTATTATTATTATTATTATTATTATTATTATTATTATAAATCACTATTTGCTCCTATGGCAGATCCTCTTTATCTGCATACTGCAGGCACAATAGTGAGCAGATTTTGTTTGGGACTGCCAATAGATTAAAAAAACCAACAGCAATCTATGTGAGGTCAATCTGGATTACACTTTGAAATAAGAAAAACCACATACTCCCCTATTAAGAGTAGTGTGCAGTCTGAACTAGAATGGCTTTAGGCAAGTAGCCCCAGCTAACTTGCTTTAAAATCTGTCTCATCAGATTGTCTATAATAAAAGCAAGAAGAGATAAGAACTTCAAGCTTTATATACTAAAACTCATGGAGAGAACGATCAATAAATAGCAGTCTAAATGGGCCTACCTGCACTGAACACAGTACAGTAAGGCTGATCACTAAGTAAATTTAAATAGGATTACAATGTAAATATTAGTGACAGATTTTTTATCTTCCTAGGCTCCAAGATCACCGCAGATGGGGACTGCAGCCAAGAAATTAAAAGATGCTTGCTCCTGGGGAGGAAAGCTATAGCAAATCTAGACAGCATACTAAAAAGCAGAGACATCACCCTGCCAACAAAAGTACGTATAGTCAAGGCCATGGTTTTCCCAGTTGCAATGTATGGATGTAAAAGTTGGACCATAAGAAAGGCGGAGCGCAAAAGAATGGAGGCCTTTGAACTATGGTGCTGGAGAAGACTCCTGCGAGTCCCCTGAACTGCAAGGCGATCAAACCGGTCAGAGGAAATCAACCATGACTGCTCTTTAGAAGGCCAGATCCTGAAGTTGAAACTCAAGTACTTTGGCCACCTAATGAGAAGGAAGGACTCACTGGAGAAGAGCCTAATGCTGGGAAAGATGGAGGGCAATAGAAGAAGGGGACAACAGAGAATGAGGTGGCTGGATGGAGTCACTGAAGCAGTAGGCGTGAGCTT
>NW_015437303.1:0-1019 GCF_001527695.2 Protobothrops mucrosquamatus | reverse complement strand
CAGTGGTAGCGGCTCAACTAAGAAAAATCCCAGTAAGAGTCCAATGTTATCTGGACGACATTCTCATTCAGGCAACGTCGTTCCAGGCAGCCCAAGCAGACGTGCACACCACCATTTGCACCCTTCAACAACATGGTTTTTTGATAAACCTCGAAAAAAGCCACACAGTTCCCTCGTCCAGGCTGCAGCACCTGGGAGCAATTATCGACACATCAGATTGCATGGTCTATCTCTCCCAGGAGCGCGCGGTCAGCACAAAGGAACTGGCTCGACAGGTATTCCGACAGCGCTCAGTTCCCCTGGTAACACTTTCCCAATTGTTAGGCAAGATGGTCTCCTGCATAGCCATCGTTCCCTGGGCCAGACTGCATCTGCGGGACCTTCAGTGGTTCCTTCTCCCCTTCCAACGTCAAAATGCCAGCGCTTCCAGTCGCCTGGTCAGGGTTCCGTTGCCAGTTCGCAGGGCGCTCCGCTGGTGGTGGTCTCAAGCAGTGACCCAGGGGTCGCTATTCAAAGAGCCAGATCGAGTCACCATCACGACGGATGCCAGTCTATACGGCTGGGGCGCCCATCTAAATTCGCAGTTGGCTCAGGGACGGTGGTCCACCAGGGATCTGCAGAACAGCATCAACTGGTTGGAACTCAGGGCCATCCATCTAGCTCTGTTACACTTCAAACCCTTGATCGAGGGCCGTCACGTTCTAGTCCGCACGGACAACGTAGCGGCCAAGGCGCATGTCAACCGCCAGGGGGGCACATGGTCCAGATCCCTGATGACAGAGGCGAGAAGGATGTTCGCCTGGGTGGAACACAATCTGGGATCACTCAGGGCGGAACACATATCGGGGGTCAACAACCGTCAGGCGGACTTTCTGAGTCGTGCCACGGTGGACCCTTCGGAGTGGGGGCTGCACCCGAATCTGTTCTCCTCCATCACCCACAGGTTCGGCCAACCAATCCTCGATCTATTCGCCTCGCAGGACAATGCCCAGCTTCCCAGATTTTACTCCCGCTACTTC
>NW_015437302.1:0-1019 GCF_001527695.2 Protobothrops mucrosquamatus | reverse complement strand
GACTGGAGCTCTACCATGTCTAGCCTACAGTTATAAACCCCTGGAATTCATTGGCTGTATCTCCACATTGTGTTAAAGTCTAATGTGATTTGTTTAATTTTGGCTTAATATCTTGTGTGAACCCTACCGCTATTGTTCTTAAACTAGAGTTGGTGGCTTGATATCCTCATGAACCTTACCACTGTAGCTTTTCAATCAGGTGTAGTTCAAGTAAATTATGTGTGTGTGTGAACCCAGTCACAGAGACCTTGAACTTGAAATCTCAGTAACTGGGCTTACAAATCAGGAGCTGGTCTCCTGTGTTAGATATAAGCCAAATATAGTAGACTTGGGGCAGGACATCAGTCGATCTAAAAGAGATGTCTACTGTGTTCAAGCATATCCTGTTCATAGGTGGAATGCATGAATATATAATAAATGCCTTATCTGGGATATTTTGCAGTCATGTCTCATCTTCCTTGGAAAATCAAACCTGTTCTGGGGCCTTCTCCTTTCTTTTGCCCCTCATTCCTCTGTACTTATAAAGCTCTCAAAGTGGATGCTCTTCAGCTTTAATCATAGCATCCTCAAATCCTGGCAAGAGAACTGTCATGTGTCTGATTAACGAAACACTTAAAAGGACTTTCAGGCATTTTTTTTTATCCTAAAAGCATTTATTAAGGTTACAGAGATGTCAGTACGACATGGTGGAAATGCTTAGATCTGAGATTCTTTTCCGTTGCACATACATTCCAGGCATTTTTCCCTCCCCTATTTTGGGGTCATGGTTCACATCTTCCAATTAACTTGGAAGATGTGATTCACTTCCGGTTTCTTTTTCCCCGGGCTTTCCTTATTCTCCTCCCCTTTCACTGTTGCCTGATTTAACTATAAAAATACCAGACAGTTCTGCATATTGTCAAAGCAAGAATATACAGTATTTGCAGCGTTGACAAGAACTCTTAACCAGGGGTCTTCAAACTTGGCCCTTTTATGACCTGTGGACTTCAACTCTGTGCTGGCTGAGGAATTCTAGGAGT
>NW_015437301.1:0-1019 GCF_001527695.2 Protobothrops mucrosquamatus | reverse complement strand
GGTGAATGCTCCAACACTGGAAGTTTTTAAGAAGAGACTGGACAGCCATTTGTCTGAAATGGTGTAGGGTTCCTGCCTGAGCAGGGGGTTGGACTCGATGACCTCCAAGGTCCCTTCCAACTTTATTATTATTATTATTATTATTATTATTATTATTATTATTATTATTATTATTATTATTATTATTAAGAAGGGCCACTAATTGGAGGTTGGACAGTAAATCTTCTCCAGGAGCTTTCCAGGTATTTATGTCAGGCTGATTGGGCTGGAATTTCCTGGGTACATTTTTTTTCTGATACTTCTGCAGTACTCCAGGATGTTTGAAACATATGGTCCAGTGGTTTTGAGATCATGTCTGCCAACTCCTTCAGAACCCTGGGATGTAATCCATCAGGTCCTGGTGATTTAAACTTGTCTAGAGTGGCTGGGTGTTGCCTTAGCATTTTCTTGCCTATTTTGACTTGTATTTCTATTCTGTCTCCCATGGTGCTGCTTTTGGTAGCTTGGAGTATTTTTTTCCCCTTTTGTGTGAAAACAGATGCAAAGAATGAATTAAGCAGTTCTGTTTTCTCCCTGCTGCCCATCACCTCCTTGCCATCTTCTCCCGTTAGTAGACTGACTTTCCTTGATTTTTTTCCTCTATTTTTCACATGTTGAAAGAAACTTTTTGTTATTTTTGACATTTGTTGCAAGTCTTAGATCGTTCAGACTCTTAGGCTTCCTGACTTCATCTTTGTAGAGTCGGGCTATTTGCTGGTATTCTGCTTTAGTTATATATCCCTCTTTCCACCTTTTATATTTGTCCTTTTTATCTTTCAGTTTATCAGAGAGTTTCTTATGCAGCCATGCTGGTTTTATCTGGGGCCTCTTATTTTTCTTTCTTAGTGGTATTGTGCTAGATTGGGTAGAGAGCAGGACAGAGAATTACAAGCAAACAGATTTCATGCAAGGATCTTGCCATACAGAAATACATAAGAGACATACAATAGGACTGCATATACCTAAACTACAGACAACTC
>NW_015437300.1:0-1019 GCF_001527695.2 Protobothrops mucrosquamatus | reverse complement strand
ATTGTATATTCTTGGTTTTATTATAATCAATTGTTAATGAGGTGGAGCTTAGATCAAAAAGTTGGTATTACTTTGCAGGATGTGAATTTGATAAAACAGATTAAAGATCAAACTCGAGCCCACATAAAGAGAATTTATAATGTTTTGATAGAATTGGATTCTGAAACGGAATTAGTTAAAGATTGTATGGTAAAATGGGTTCAAAATATTCAATAATCAATTTCATTGGAAATATGGGAGATAATTTGGGTTAGAAATGTAAAATTTACTCAAGCTCAAAATTTAAGAGAAAATTTTTATAAGATGTTTTATAGGTGGCATGTATGTATCCTAATTTACAGCCCAAATGTTGGAGATGTGGAAGTTTAGACGCAACTTATTTTCATATTTGGTGGACGTGTAGGGATATAAAAGCATTTTGGATTAGGATTTGGTGGAATATTCAAAATATTTTTAAGAAAAAGATAAAGTTTACACCGCAGTTATTTTTGTTAGGCATTATGGAAGATTTGGATGTTAAAGAAATGAATTTGATGTTGAATCTTATAACAGCTGCAAGATTATTGGTAGCCCAATTTTGGAAGAAGGACTCTTTGCCCACTATGGAAGAATGGACGCTTAAAGTGTCAAATTTAGCAGAAATGGCTAAAATTTCCGCTTATTTGAAGGATCAATCACAAGAAAGATACATCTCAGTCTGGAGAAGATGGATAGATTATATTCAGAATAAATATGGGACTAAAAAGTTTCATTTGGGTTATGAGTAAACTCTAGAGTATTATTATTATTAATAGTTTATTTTAATGGATTTTTTTGTTAATTTTAATTAGATGATATTATTATTATTTTTAATATTAGTATGGTATTGTTTAATATTTAGGTTATGAATATGTTTATTATTGTGTTTAACTTTAATTTGTTTAAATTTGTGTTAAAGGGGAGTTAAAGCGTATTATGGACTTGGTTATTTTAATAGTTGGTTAATGTTAGATAGATTTTGATTATTATATTTGTAACCC
>NW_015437299.1:0-1019 GCF_001527695.2 Protobothrops mucrosquamatus | reverse complement strand
TCTAAAGGTTTCAGGCAATCTAAAGGTTTCAGGCAATCACAGAAAATCTCAATACACACAAATGATTTTAGCAGGCTATAAATGTAATTATATGTAATTTTTAATTTGTATTTATTTTATATATAATTTGCATCCGTATAACAATAGCTTTCCCCTCCCTTCACCCTACCTCACTCCAATTTAAATCCTAAATTTAGTCACTCTATGCATTTAAGGAAATGAGCTTCAATGGCAAGTGCCTCTCTCTGTCTCTCTCTCTCTCTGCAAATGGCAGAGGAGGCTGGGGGCCGCAGGGGAAGGCTCAAAAAGCCGCATGCGGGTCCGGAGCCACAGGTTGCCGACCTGTGACCTAGTCACTTACATCTCAAAGTTCAAACTAAGGAAACACATTATAAGTAAGCTACAGCCCATACTAGACAAAGATACATTATCTCAGGCACTTGGATGGCAGGCCCACTTTTGCATACAGCTACTCAATTATCCAACCTAAACAAATTCTCCAAATAACAGAGACAATAACAAAAAATGCTAATATGGAACCAAATCCTACAATAAATTTATATATCTATTTTGCTTCAACATCATCATCACAGGCCACAAGAAATATACACACACGATTGGAGGTGCCTTCATGTGGTCTTTCTCTAATGTTATTCATTAGAGAGCCTTCTCTGTGGCAGCTCCTGCCCTCTGGAATGACCTACCCCCCGACCTACGTACAGTTACCAACCTGCGCCTTTTTCGCCGAGCCCTGAAGGCCCATCTATTCCGTGCGGCCGGCCTGGCGTTGTTTGATTATGTTTTAGTGGGGGGTTTTGTATGGGGTGTTTTTAGAACAGGCCCGTTATTTAATTTGATTTTAGAACAGAAACTATTTATTTATTATTGTGGTTTTTAGTATCGCCTGTTCACCGCCCTGAGTCCCGTAAGGGAGATAGGGCGGTATATAAATTTAATAAATAAATAAAATAAAATAAATAAATGCCAACATCTACCAGGAATGCCCCTCTAAATTTTAC
>NW_015437298.1:0-1019 GCF_001527695.2 Protobothrops mucrosquamatus | reverse complement strand
CTCACACCCCCCAACCAGTCAGCCGAGGGCTAAAAGACTGCTCAGCACTGCCAAATACAGATAAACACTTGGCAGCAACTCCGTGGCTGCCTGCCAAGACCTTTACTGATAACTCACTGTACAAATACAAATCAAGTCCAGGATAATTCCGGAGTGCTGCAACAGAAGATTCAGTATTGTTCGTCACAAGAGTTTCAAACGGCACACCCCTTGCTTATATAGCCTGTGGGGTGTGGCCCAGTGACTCAGCTGAAATCTCTGGCACGGCATTTTAGCTGCTGCGCACGCTTGTCCCTCCGACGCTGGCATGGATCCAGCCAAGACGTATCCTCCTCAGAGTCCGATACACCTGGCTCCTGGCCAATCCCAGAAGCACCTGGCTCCTGGCCAATCCCAGAAGCACCTGGCTCCTGGCCAATCTCCTCTCAGTCGGAAGACACCGAAGGCCGCACCAGAGGGGAAGGGCCTGGAGAGGGAGGCCTGGCCATCTCCTCTCCTTCATGTTCAGAGCCTTCCTCCTCCGATGATAGGGACCCACAGGACGGAGCCACAACAAGGAATTCTGGGAGTTGAAGTCTGCAAGTCTTCAAGTTGCCAAGGTTAAATACCCCCGGTCTAGACATTAGGAATTCTGGGAGTTGAAGTCCACGAGTCATAAAAGAGCCAAGGTTGACTACCCCTGCATTAGGCATTAAAGCACCCCTTCCCTGATGTGGAATGGGACAACTTGCCGCGGCCAATTCACCATGGCCAATTCACTGTGGTGGGCTCACCATGGACAACTCACCACAATACAGCTCGCCACAGCCAACTCACCATAGGACAAGTCAACAATTTTACTTAATTATTTAAAATAATTTGAAAATTATTTTAATTTTTGCCATTCACATTTCATTTTGTCTCTCCTTTTGCCTCTTTTCTTTAATTTTTATTTATTTATTTATTTATTTATTGAATTTTTACCCCGCCCTTCTCCTTGCGGACTCAGGGCGGCTGACAGCCTGATAAAAACAAATACA
>NW_015437297.1:0-1019 GCF_001527695.2 Protobothrops mucrosquamatus | reverse complement strand
GGTTGGGTTTGGGGGGAGGGGGGATTTATATTGTAAAACTTTATAAAATTTTCAATTAAAAAAAAAAAGAAATATATATCGGCAAGAGCAGCAAAAGACATCACCCTCCGCAGCCACACCCAAAATACTAAAACCAAAACCATCACTGCCAGCTATGGAAAATGTGGTTTGCCTCAGGTTGGGCAACAGGCTTTTAAAAAGAAGGATCTGTCTCCAGCTGGCAGGGCCAGGAGCACAGAACGTTTCCCCGATCTGCAGAATTACAGGGCAGCACCGAAGCCAAATTTTCCATTTTTAGTTAATGGTGGTCAATCGGGCTGCAGCCGCCGATGGGTTCCCACGTCCTGCATGAATTATGTAGCTGCCTTTCAAGTCACCTCTGCTCAGAGTCCCTGCTGAAGCTGCCAGGGAGGTCCCCGATGGCCACCAGGCAACACAGGCCTCCACTGTCTGGGATTTTCTTGGGGGCCCCCAACCCCACCCAATGTGCTCGTCCTCTGATCCAGCGTGCCTCCTCCTCAATGCCACGGCAGAGCGAGGTCCTTTTTTGTACGAGGAAGAGGCTCTGAGAAGCACCCCCCCCTAAGGACTAGGGGCTCCTGGAGTGCCTCTGCAAACTCTGGCTGCCCCAGAAAACGACAATCCGGTTGTTGCCAGCAGGTGCACAGAGCACCCGACACTGGGACGTTGGCATCTCTTTCTTCCTCAAAGCCTCAAGGATCTCGCGGGCCCTTTGCTTTCACGATGCCTGCCTGTCACCCAGGCCGTCACCATCCCCACAGCGAGGCCGGCTTCCATGGTTAACAAATGAGCCAGTTGTGGGATGGGTAGAGGAGAGTCTCTTGCCCCATCCATCGCCCCAGCCGTCCCCTGGGATCCTTCCACCCCACCCCACCCCCGTCTACCGGCTTAGGCTGCAGAAGGTTTCAGGACCTCCACCCATTGCCTCATGATCCTCCCGTGCTGTTATTTGCAGGAAACAGATGTAAATTTTTACTGCATTTTCCCTGACCTCATGG
>NW_015437295.1:0-1019 GCF_001527695.2 Protobothrops mucrosquamatus | reverse complement strand
TAATATCAGTTTTGTATAATTGTCTTCTTTTATTGAGGAACATCTTGAGGTTAGCCAAATTCCTAAATATTTAATCTTTTTTGCTACTTGTAATCCCAAATTCTCTTCCAATTTCCTTTTTTGTTTATCAGTTAAATTTTTTGCTAACATTTTAGTCTTTTCTCTATTAATTTTTAATCCTGCCACTATTCCAAATTTTCCAATCTCACTCATCTACAACTTCAAGATGCTGGTACTGGACAGCAGACAATCCTTATGAATCCTACAGCCCGGGATCTAGGAAATTCCTTTTACCATACCAGAGCATTATTGTGTTTCTAATGTTCTGTTCTGCATTGCTTTAATTCATAGTCCTTATTGTGACAGGGTTCAATATTTATTGCACACTATCTGTTTGTTAACAGTTAACAGTTAACGAATTGCAACAAATCTCCTTAAAGTTTTTGGCATTTTCCCTAATGGTACCCAATTTCTCATAGATTCAATACAGAATAGGTACAAACAGGGAAACACAAAGGAGAGATTTAAAAAAAGTCAAGTAGTTCCATGGTTTCCATCTCAAATTTTTGATCCACCTCGCACAGAGACCTTTGTATAAGAATCAGATTTCCACAATCAGTTAAGCATACTGGCAAATTTAGTCCAATTTAAAGCAGCTGTACCTATGTGAATATTCCTGAATGAGGGAATAATTAGATTTCCAAAAATACACATCTCCATGTTGTACTCCCAACTCCCCCTGCCCCATATAGAGTTAATAAAATGACCTCCCAGTCATACACTGACCATGGAAGAATGAATCAATTAATCGGGGGGGGGGAGCATGACACTGAAAAATCAATGCATTTTGTTGCTCTCATGGAAATGGTAGGGAAAACTATGCTTGAAGACCTCAAGTTGTAATATATTGTGGCGGTTAGTTACCAAAAAGAAAAAAGAGAAGAACAATCATAAATCTTTGAGTCAAAGGTGATTGGTTTATAATCTGCTCAGAGCTCAGCTTTTAGTTTTCATTCAGT
>NW_015437294.1:0-1019 GCF_001527695.2 Protobothrops mucrosquamatus | reverse complement strand
GGAACTCCACCCCAAAGCCACGAATGATCTCTCCCAGCGGCTTCACATAAATATTGAACAGTAGGGGAGAGAGGACCGACCCCTGAGGCACCCCACAGGTTAGGGGTCTAGGAGTCGACCTCTGTCCCCCTGCCAATACAGACTGCGTACAGTCGGTGAGGAAGGAGGAGAACCACCGCATAACGGTGCCTCCCACTCCTAATTATGCTCACTCCCTTTCTTTTGCTTTTACTGAGTCAGTAATTTAATCTTTAACCATCTTTGTTATTTTACTTCTTCTACTATTTTCCTTAGCAACTGACATTAGCCAATACTAAAAGCATTTAACTGGCAAATTTTATAACAGGAAAAGTTAAGAGGAAAAGAAAGAAGCAATCTTGCAAGAATTTGTATTATTTACCAATTGGTCCCCTCCCCTTGAAGAAACATTTGGTAGGTGGAGTTGATGTATCCAACAGGAATTCTGGCTGTTTGAGTCATGGAAAAAAGGTGAGATAAAGTATGAGGTAAACAAGAACATAGGATACAGATAAATTGATAAGGACACTGACCTTTCCTCTAAGAAATCTAGGAAATGTTCTGATTTTTCTTTATGTGCAATTAGAATAGAATTTTATTCTTACATTATTACTATAAAAACATTTGAACCAGTCTTTCTTATTATGATTTATAAATATTTCATGCAATTTTGATCCGGTCCTTGTTACTCAGTGCATTATTTTAAATTGAGATCTTGCTTAGCGTACATACAGAAGAAAGAGATAGGGAAGAAAAAAAGGTGGCTGTATTGTTTTATTACAAGAGAAAAATAAACCTTGACTATTCTAAATGGTATTATTGACAGAGTATTTTCTTTCATTTTAAATGTTTGTTTGGGTTCATCATTTGATGTTTACCTTAGTTCTGGTGTTCTTTGTGTGAGGAGAATAGAATCTTTATCTTCCAAATTGTATACATACATAAGAGGGCAGGCAGGTCTTTTTTTTCAATCTGGGTCTGTACTTCTGACTTTTCATTCT
>NW_015437293.1:0-1019 GCF_001527695.2 Protobothrops mucrosquamatus | reverse complement strand
CTCATTTTAATGAGCAGTTGCCAGTGTGCCTGGCTTGTGATGCCTCACCCTACGGTGTGGGCGCTGTTCTTAGCCATTTGACGGCTGATGGGACTCAGGTCCCTGTGGCTTACTATTCTAGGACTTTATCTGCTGCTGAGCGCAACTATGCTCAAATTGATAGGGAAGCTTTGGCTTTGGTGGCTGGTATTAAAAAATTTCATGATTTCATCTACGGCCGCCATTTTACGGTCTTCACGGACCACAAGCCCTTACTGGGGCTGTTTACCACCTCCAAACAAACTCCTCATATCCTATCCCCTCGTATGCTCCGTTGGTCCATCTTCCTCTCATCTTATGACTATTCACTGGTCCATAAGCCTGGCAAGGAAATGGGTCATGCAGATGCTTTGAGTAGGCTGCCATTACCTATTGTGGAGCCTGATCCAGCTCCTGCTGTACACATATTGTCAATTCAGGAGTTGCCTGAATGCCCCCTCAATGCTAGGGATGTGGCTGCTGAAACTGCCACTGACCACACGCTCAAACGCGTGCTGTCATGGGTTCTCTCTGGGTGGCCTGACAGGTGCCCTGCAGAGGAATTTCAACGTTTTTGGGTCAAAAGACATGAGTTGTCCACTTTCAATGGTTGCCTCCTCTGGGGATCGAGAGTTGTGATCCCGGCCTCATTGAGGGCTAGAATCTTGGTCTCATTACATGAGGGTCACCCTGGAATTGTAAGGATGAAGGCGCTTGCTCGCAGCCATCTGTGGTGGCCTGGCATTGACCGGGCCATCGAGTCCCAAGTACATGGATGTCATACCTGCCAACAGTCCAGACATGAAATGCCCCAGGCCCCTGTACACAGGTGGGAGGAAACACACACTCCATGGTCTAGAATACATGTAGATTACGCTGGGCCCTTTCAGGGTCAATTCTTCCTGGTTGTTGTTGATAGCCATTCCAAGTGGCTGGAGGTCGTGCCTGTGTCTTCTACCACAGCTGCCAAGACTATCCAGGTGTTAAGGAGCATTTTTGCT
>NW_015437292.1:0-1019 GCF_001527695.2 Protobothrops mucrosquamatus | reverse complement strand
CCACCCACCCTAATCCCCCCCTCTCCCTCCCCCACTTCCCAGAGCTAAATACAGGATTACAAATATAATAATCATAATCTAACTAACATTAACCAACTATATAAATAACCAAGTCCATAATGCGCTTTAACTCCCCTTTAACATAAATATAATAATAATAATTAAAACATAAACAAATTAGTATCCTAATTATTAAACAGTAGAATATCCATATTGTTAAACAATACTAATACTAAAAGTAATAATAATATCATATAATTAAAACTAACAAAAATTTCACTATAATAAACTACTAATACTAATAATACTCTAAAATTTACTCATAGGCTAAATGGAACTTCTTAGTCCCATATTTGTTCTGAATATAATCTATCCATCTTCTCCAAACCGAAATGTATCTTTCTTGTGAATGATCCTTCAAATAGGCAGAAATCTTAGCCATTTCATCCCTGCAGTCTTCTTGACATGGTTTTGTTGTCCCCAATTCGGATCTGAGCCTGGTGCTGAGGCCGATGAAGAACACCAGACACGAGGTGCAGGTTTTGTTGTCTTTTATTGAAGCGCTCCAAGAAAAGGGGTCCTGGCCAAAATGCCAAGGAACCTCAAACCACAGAATTAATAAAGCTTTATACATTTTCTCTAAAGTAGAAGGCGGGATAAGGTGGGATATATAAGAAATATCATCTAATAAACATTTCAATAATAATCTAACAATTATTCTATTGGTCTCTAGCAGTCCCTACTCCTAAGCCTTGGCTAATGAATGCTTCAGGGGTTATCTAATATGCATCCTATTTGCTCCAGGCCATCTCTATTCCTAGCTTTTAGCAGAGCTTGCAAGATGTCTAAGTCTTCTGTTACTTTTATCAGCTTTTTAACCACACAGATTTGTTACAAGCTTTACACGTGCATATTCCCTGTGAATAAACATTCTTTTTTCTTGCCAGACAAACTCACCAATTAGAGGCTTCCTGGTTTCTTTTGAAGTGTATACCTAATCTTGCTTTGTTTTGGCATCC
>NW_015437291.1:0-1019 GCF_001527695.2 Protobothrops mucrosquamatus | reverse complement strand
TTTATTTATTTATTTATTTATTTATTTATTAAACTTTTACCCCGCCCTTCTCCTTACGGACTCAGGGCGGCTAACAACCAATAAAATACAAATACACCCCAAGACACCCCTTAAAACTTGGTTAAAAAGAAATATTTAAATTGGCTATAATTAATTAAAAATGTTTAAGAACCCCACTAAAAAATTTCCCCTTAGGCCAATTAACTTCATATCTAACTCACAAGAACGGCATGTAACATTTCTTAAAACGTGCTAATCCAGATTTAAAGATGGAGGGAAATATTTTATCAGAACTCTTAGCTGAACAAGATCAATAGCTCAGATTAGGTGATTAGCAACCAGTATTTTAAGAATTTTGAAAAGATACACATTGATTATAGCTTACCTAAATCATCTGTTCAGCAATATACTTGGTTAAAATATTTACTGTTACTGTATACTCATATAGTCCCAGATGCTTGGATGTTTAAGAGATGCTGTTTTGAAATAAAACCAACAATTCAACTTTATTTGAAATTGAAGAATATGATGAAGGTTAATGTTGGTGACATATATACATTCTGAAACAAGGAATTAGGATATCAACCATGGCAAAAGAGCATGACTTCTCACTCCCACAAGTGTAGTCAGAGCCATGTCTTTGGTGCTAAAGTATTGAAGACACAAATGGGGTGTTTTGAAGCACACATTCAGCTGTTGGGTATAGATCTATAAAGCTGCAGTGGTAAGTGGTAGGGGGCACAAAACCTTCCCAATATTTGTGGCACTGTAGCACAGAAGTTGTCTTGGGGGGGTGCTTGAAGCACATGTCTAGCTTTGCACTGATTCTGCAGTGCCTGAAAAGGTCTGAAGGTCTTTCCTGATTATTGAATTAAAGTGCAATCTAGACATCTTTACATTGGCAGAAATTTATACTGGCATAAACTGTTGCTATTTCTGTGCTATCTCCTCTCTTCTAAGTCATCACCAAATTTATTTGTTTATTATTTTATATGCCACCCATTTTTCTAATGTCCCTG
>NW_015437290.1:0-1019 GCF_001527695.2 Protobothrops mucrosquamatus | reverse complement strand
GATAAAGTACAGGTAGTCCTGTACAACAACAGTTTGCTTGGTGACTGTTCAAAGTTACAATGGCACTGGAAAAAGTGACTTATGACCATTTTTCACACTTATGACCACTGCAGCATCCCCAGGGTCATGTGATTTACATTCGGATGCTTGGCAACCGATTCTTATTTATGATGGTCACATTGTTCCAGGGTCATGTGATCACCTTTTGCAACCTTGTGACAAGCAAAGTTAGTGGGGAAACCAGATTCACTGAACAGCCATGTTACTAATTTAATCTCTCTCCTTCTTTTTTCCCCTCCCTCCCTCTCTCTTTCTCTCTCCCTTTCTCTCCCTGTCTCCCTTTCTTTTTTTCTCTCCCTGTCTCCCTTTCTCTCTCCCTCTTTCTCTCTCCCTCTCCCTTCTTTCTCTCTCTCTCCCTGTCTCCATCTTTCTCTCTCCCTTTCTCCTTCTCCTCTTTCTCTCTCCCTTTCTCCTTCTCCTCTTTCTCTCTCTCCCTCTCTCTATTTCTCTTTCCCTCTTTCTCTCCCTCTCTCTATTTCTCTCTCCCTCTCAAAGATCCTTAAAATCCTTAAAGGTTATGCTTGGCTAGAAGACTTTTTCTTTTACAGATGAGGCGGGTGGGCCCGACATTCGCGTGCAGGCAGGACCCTGCCTGCCGAGCCGCCACTTCCCCATCACCCTCCACGCTAGCCGGCTCTGTCGCCAGACCTCCCAGCTGATGGGTGCAGGTCCAGGGGTCGCCATCTGACGGGCACAGGGGTTCGGCGCTGCGGCAGCCTCACCTTCGCCCTCCACACTGGCCAAAGCTTTGCCTGATGTTCTGTTAAGTCCTGGGAATAATGGCGCTTGAGACGATTCATCTTCAACAAGTCTTTATTGTTTGCTCCACTCTCGAACAACCAGAGCAGAGGCACGCAGGCCTCTATTTATACCCTCTGATCCCCGGGCAAGTTCAACCAATCATGAGGCGGGCTTTTCCCGCCTTGCGCATGCGCACAAGGCCGGCGCCGCTCAGTCTG
>NW_015437289.1:0-1019 GCF_001527695.2 Protobothrops mucrosquamatus | reverse complement strand
TGGAATATTAAAAAAAAAATACCTGTTGTCCAATTACACCATCTACTACTCCTGTTTCCAGGAGGAAAGACATGGGATCGTGTATTGGCAAAGAAAAGGTGGAGTTCTAAAGTTTTTTAACTCTGGTGAAAACAAACAAGCAAACAAACCCCGACAACCATCCTGCGAGCTGTGGTTTCAATCACCTAAATGGATGACAAAATTTGAATTCTCCCCCCTTCA
This sequence comes from Protobothrops mucrosquamatus, assembly GCF_001527695.2. Lineage (NCBI taxonomy): Eukaryota > Metazoa > Chordata > Lepidosauria > Squamata > Viperidae > Protobothrops > Protobothrops mucrosquamatus. The sequence continues at coordinate 797 of NW_015437289.1, read as the reverse complement.
TCCTTTGCCTTGAGTCAATGGCTTGCAAAAGCAGCTGATGATCCTCTTCATTGTATGTCATATTACACACCTCTTGAGGAAGAAGGAGGAGGTAGAGAAATGCATCTCCAATTGTTGCTTTTCTCACAGAAGCCATCAGGAATACCTCATGAAAAAGAGCAGCAGCAGTTCTTCTTCAGCAGTTCTGGGAATCAAGAAGTTTCAAACTAAACCCAGCAAGGTGTGTGTGTGTGTGTGTGTGTGTGTGTGTGTGTGTGTTTCAGGGTGGGCAGTGTGGACTCTAGGATTCTTTTAACCCCCATCTCTGAGAACTCCTCAAGCAAGGAGGTTAAACTGTAAAATGATAAACATTAGTAACACCCTATCTCTGTGACACAACACCAGATATGTACAAGAAGTCCTCAGCTTACAACCTTTCATTTAGTGACCATAATCGAAGTTACAACTACACTGAAAAAAGTGACTTATGACCATTTTTCACACTTACAACTGTTGCAGAATCCCCATGGTCCTGTGATCAAAATTCAGATGTTTGGCATGTATTTATGACAGTTGCACTGTCCTGGGGTCATGTGATCACCTTTTGCCACAAGCAAAATGTCAACGCTGCAAATACTGTATATTCTTGCTTTGACAATATGCAGAACTGTCTGGTATTTTTATAGTTAAATCAGGCAACAGTGAAAGGGGAGGAGAATATAAGGAAAGCCCGGGAAAAAGGAACCGGAAGTGAATCACATCTTCCAAGTTAATTGGAAGATGTGAATCATGACCCCAAAATAGGGGAGGGGAAAATG
>NW_015437288.1:0-1019 GCF_001527695.2 Protobothrops mucrosquamatus | reverse complement strand
TGGCCTAGGGATATTTTTACTATTGGATTTTTAATCAACTTTTAAAAATAAGGAAAGGCCTATTTAAATATATTTTTTAATCTGTTTTAATTTTGTATATTGTATCAATTGTTCTGTTTTAATTGGCTGTAAGCCGCCCTGAGTCCACCAGGAGAAGGGCGGGATATAAATGCAATAAACTTAAACTTAAACTTAAACTTAATTTCAAACAAACAAAACAAACAAACATGCAAGAAGCTAGATTAATGTTCAAGTAACTATTTACCTGATAATTTCATGAGAAGTTCAGATGCTGCTTTGACTGACATATCCTGTTGCAGTACATTTGCTGGCACTTCTTGTGGTTTGAGATTCTCCTTAGGAATACTTGGGGCAGATACTTCAGGTTCATGACTAAAACCATAACTGGTTTGAGACAACGTGGAGCTTGCACTGTCCTCATCTTTCGGTTCTTCTTTCACTTTAAATGTGGGCGTCAAGGGTTCTTTTTGATTTGCAGCTATTAAAAAAAGGGGGAACAGTGAAAGGAAATACATGAATATAAAATCAGTTCACAAGAGAAAGCAAAACATGGGCAACAACTGGGGAAATCGTATGGCAGGAAATCTAATTGAGTAAGTTAGGAGAGGTCCCAAATTTTGATATATTTCTCCAGTATTTTTCTTTTCTTTTTTAAAAAATATCTTCATTAAATTAAAAAAAAATTAAAACACATATTTTTCCTACTATCCCTTTCTTTGTCTAACTCGCATAAACTTTGGTTCCTGTGGCAAATATGTTAAAAGATAATTTGCTAGGTTTGAGGGCAACGAAGAAAACGATAAAAAAATGTGTGGTTTCAAATAACCACCTCAGATTTAAAATCCTAGACTTTCGAGCTTTAAACTGACCCTTTATAAAATGCAATGGAAAGTGATCAATTCTGCATAGTGAATTTGTTGCTTAAACTGCCTTATAATATTATATAATTGTATATATAATTGTGTTGTAAGTTTATAGAGATTGTAATGTATTGTCTT
>NW_015437287.1:0-1019 GCF_001527695.2 Protobothrops mucrosquamatus | reverse complement strand
AAATACTTAGCTTTTTCATTATTGATTATGAAATATTATAAGGAATAATACATTGAATTATTTAAATAAATTGTTAAATGCTTACATAGTTGTCAATGTTTTTTTAGCAATGCTTATAAACCCAGACAGCTCCGGTTCCCTGGAGGCCAGGAAACGTCCTGGCCTTGCAGCCTCCAAAAAGGGCAGGAGGTCCCTTGGGGGCTCATCAGAGGCTCCACAGGGCGGCTTCCAGGGGGCTCTGAAGGCCTGGCGGGTCTCCAAACTGGCCTGGAGTGTCACAGATCCTTTATAGCTGAACTGAGCTCATGTTCTCCCAACCCCAAAAAGGATAACAGAATAACAAAATAATAGAGCTGGAAAGGAACTTTGAGGCCTTCTAGCCCAACTCCCTGCTCAGGCGGGAGAACCCCTAACATTACAGAGAAGCATTCTCCAGTCTCTTTTGAAACCTCCACTGACGCAGCACCCTGAACTTCTGGTGGCAGCCTGTTCCTCTGCTTAATTGTTCTGGCTTTCAGGAAATGTCTCCTAATTTCCATCCATGGCTTCTGGTCCTGCCTTCAGGTCCTTTGGAGAATAGGTTGAACCTCTGCTCCCTTGTGGCAGGCCCTTAAATATTGGAACAAAGCTATCATGTCAGATCCTTTTTCTTTCTACTTAATCCAAAAAAAGAGGAAAGAACAATCTTTGTTCATATACTATATACTATAAGGTTCTACATTTAGGCAAGAAAAACAAAATGCACAGGTACAGTATAGGTGATACCTTGCTCAATAGTAGTAACTGTGAGAGGGATCTCAGAGTCCTAGTGGACAATCACTTAAATATGAGCCAGCAGTGTGCTGCAGCTGCCAAAAAGGCCAACACAGCGCTGGGCTGCATTAACAGAGGGATAGAATCAAGATCACGTGAAGTATTAATACCACTTTACAAGGCCTTGGTAAGGTATTGGGTAAGTCTAGTTTAATGAAGAGAAGGATGAGGGGGGACATGATATCAGTGTTCCAATATCTCAGGGG
>NW_015437286.1:0-1019 GCF_001527695.2 Protobothrops mucrosquamatus | reverse complement strand
CCGCTACCCCCCCGCCCCTACCCCGGGTCCTTGGCTGATGGAATGCCTGAAAACCTGGCGGGCAGATGTCTACTAGTGGAACACCACCCTCTACGCCCAGCCAGGTCTCAGTAATACCTGCCAGGTCCGCGCCCCCCTCCAAAATAAGATCTTGTATGAGGGGGGCCTTATTTACCACGGACCTGGCATTACATAGCATACATATTCTCACTAAAGGTTAAAGAGTGTAATGCCTTTTAAGAAGCTCTAGCAAACTTGATAGGGAAAAGCTTCAAGGCATCATGAACTGTTCACTGAAGCAAATGATGTTGTTGTCATTGTAATGAAGCTATGTCACCTCCATAGCATGTGATCTTTTCAGTGAAGCAAATATAGATTATTTTAGATAAGACTTTTTAATATTATTTGTAGGATACATTTTTCCTCTTTTATCTCTTGCTATGTTGCATTAACCTGTTCCTGATAAGATTCTAAAGCTATCTCTTTCTACTAGACTTTAACATTCTAATAATTGTATTACCTTATGTAATATTTGTTACTATATTAACACTAATAAACTTATGACACAGAGAAAGAGATTTATGCTTTTGGTGAGCATGTCATGTACAGATATGAATAATCTTCATTTAGAGACACTTTGTGAGCACACAGCTTTATTAAAAGTATCATTATCTGTTTTCTATCAACTGACAGAGTTAAATGGGTGGTTATGAATTTGAATTATATAAAGGTGAATTCTGATTGAATGTCAGGAAAAAATTCTTAATATTAAAAGATAGGAAGCTTGATTTCTTTTGAATCATTCAGGTTAATTTTGAATCATCTGTTAATTCCAGCACTTCAAGAAATTGCATACGTTGGCCTGGAAAATGTCATCCAAAATTATAATTCTATGTTTCTATGAAATCTTTGAATACAAAAAGGGACATGACTGCTTTATATGATTTCTGGAATTATACATATCTTGCTAGTGATTTTCCTTATAGAAAATATGAGACGTAACCAGAAATAGCTCAGGA
>NW_015437285.1:0-1019 GCF_001527695.2 Protobothrops mucrosquamatus | reverse complement strand
GAGGAAAGAAGGAAGGAAGGAAGGAAGGAAGGAAGGAAGGCGGAGGGAGGAAGGAAGGAAGGAAGGAAGGGAAGACGGAGGGAGGGAGGGAGGAAGGAACATAAGGAAGGAAGGGGGAAGGGAGGGAAGGAGGAAAGGGGAGGAAGGAGGGAAGAAAGGGAGAGGAAGGAAGGAAGATAAGGAAAGAAGGAAAGAAAGGAAGGATTTTTTCAGGCCCCCCCAAAAAGAGGGAAAGAGAGTAAGGGAAAGTTACGATTGGATTAGCAATTATTGAGGATTAAAGAATGGCTGACCAGGTGAGAAAGAAAAAAAAAGAGGGAGGGAGATTTAATGAGCACAGGGGGGGCAAAGCAGGCCCCCTCCCATCCATCCCCAGGGCTCTGCCAAACAGTTAGGGGGTCTGCATCCCACCCAATTGGGAGGGGGGGTCTCTGCTCATGCAACAGCCATGCAGGGCACGAAGCCACCTCACCAGGCAGGAGTGCCACACAGCATGCCACGGAAACCCCTCTCGTTGCGTGGCACCCCTTAAGCAGGCCGTGGGAGTTGTAGCCCACCCAGCTTCGACCGAGGGGCGCCTGGATCGCGCAAACCTCTCCCCACCCCTCTAAGCTCTGCCAGGGCTGCTTAAGCCGCCGTTGACACCACCGGGCGACTTTTGCAACTAACCCTGGTTCACCATCCTGGCTGCAAAACCCGGGAAGGGCCGGAACGAAACCACGATCCCCCGGAACCTCACCCATGCCATGCTCTCGTTGGATCGACTCATGCCAAGGCGGGCAAGAGCAGGGGGGGCAAGCCGATTTGGGCGCTACTAACTTGGTTTACGCGGCTTGGGCAGAGTGGGGGGTGGCATTTTCTTGGCATCGGCGGGCGGGGTACAGACGGACTGAGGGATGATCTGAATGGGGGAGACGCCGGGCGGGGGGGCGGGAGGCGGTGCTGCGGAAGCCGGAGGGAAGAGAGAAGGGTTACTAAGGGGGGGGGAGAGAGATGGGGGTGGACCCCGGGATGGGGGA
>NW_015437284.1:0-1019 GCF_001527695.2 Protobothrops mucrosquamatus | reverse complement strand
CAGCAAGCGGGACTGACCTAGGGTGAATTTTTAAATAGGGACAATTTTTAATGATTTTAAACAAGACACAGCTACAAATATTTGGTTTTTAATTGGCTTTTATAGGGAAATGTTTTGTATTGTTTTTAATATGCTGTGAGCCGCCCTGAGTCCCATGGGGGAGAAGGGCGGCATATAAGTCTTATTATAAAATAAAATAAAATAAAAAATAAATGTGGTGAATAAGATTTTAAATTATGCCTCCATTCCAGCATTTTCTAAATATACCTTGCAGCTTTAATACTATAAGGCATAAAGGAAATAGAAAATGCAATAAAACTATTGCTACATCCAGTTCGTTTCTATTCTATGTGAAGGTGTGTCACATAATAACTTTCAGATATGTGTATCGTGTTTTTTTAATGATCACTTACATTGCACATAGAAATTGGGTCAAAATAAATGCCCAGCAATAAAGCTGAAAATAAGGAAAATTAAAATATGCATCATCTTAGGAATGTCAAAATTTAGGCAAAGAAAATGTAGGAGTTTGTCTTTTCTGTAGAAAATTCCTTAATATCTTGATCACTTGCTTAAAATTCTTAGAGCAAGGGTGTCAAACTACTGCCCTACGGGCCAGATGCATCACACAGCTCTGGCAAAGGGAAAAAAGTTGCAATATGTCGCGACACGTCACGTGACACGGCAACTTTGACACCCCCTGCTTTAGAGGCATTAATGTAGGAATGCCTCTCACTAAATATATCCATCTTTAACACATTTATCTGATTTTATAAACTCAATGTTTTGAAATATTACCTCCAGGACTGCATTGTCCAGAATATTCTTTTGTGTTTTAAAAAATGCCTCTCTCCTGTGTTCCCTTTGGTAATAGCAAAGATCACATCAGTGGTGTAAGAAAAACCCTCAGACCTGTTTTACATCTCATCTATGAAAATGTTCCTTCTTTCAATGCTATATTTTGATGGGGGGGAGGGAAAACAACACCATTACCACAAGATTCATACCGCGATTCATAC
>NW_015437283.1:0-1019 GCF_001527695.2 Protobothrops mucrosquamatus | reverse complement strand
AGTGGAACCCTACAGGTTGTTGGCCCACCATCCGCTACTCCGTGCAATATAGAATATTTGTGTAAGAGATCTTGTTCTACAGTATTTCCTCGTAGAAAATATGTTCCTACCAGATCAATTGATCCAGCATTAACCTGCCTCAGCAGCAAGTTGACCCAAAGATGAAGAACTTCTTGAAAAGCCATGTCCTTAAAAAATGGTATTAAGAGCAGAAGATGCCAACCTATATTAAATTGCCAAATGCATTCAATTTTAAAATATTTTAATGAGGGATTTCTCAAATCATACATTGCATAATGTTGTCCCTACAAAAGTAAAATGATAGCACAACTGTTTCAAACATATTGGTTATGAATGTCAAAACTTTAGATAGATAGATAGATAGATAGATAGATAGATAGATAGATAGATAGATAGATAGATAGATAGATAGATAGATAGATAGATAGATAGATAGATAGATAGATATATAGATAGATAGATAGATAGATAGGTAGGTAGGTAGGTAGGTAGGTAGGTAGGTAGGTAGGTAGGTAGATAAGTAGATAAATAGATAGCTGCTATGGGAGGAGATGACGAACGGCTTGGAAGGAGAGACAAAAAAGGGGAGAGAGTATGAAGCAGGAACATCTGAATAGTTGTTCTTTGCAGGATCAGGCAGGGAGCTACAATCATCAGATCCACCAACAGGCTGCCGGATGAGAATCAATTTAACACATTGTAGCTAATGGGCCAATGACGCACTCAAGGAGCCAGGTGCAGAGACAGGCAGCTGTATATAGGCAAGCTCCCTAATCACCTAGCATTCTAACTCTGATGACATCAGTAGTTTGGCTGATGAAAGCTCAGTAACTTTTTTATTCACAGGCTTGTTTATATTAAACGGTCCTGTTTATTTTTATCTTGGTGTTCGTTTTTCTTATATTTTTATTGATATGCCCAGGATTCGCATTTTTAATGATATTAAGTATATATATATATATATATATATATATATATATATATATATATATATATAT
>NW_015437282.1:0-1019 GCF_001527695.2 Protobothrops mucrosquamatus | reverse complement strand
CCTCCTCCTCCTCCTCCTCCTCCTCCTCCTCCCCTTCTAGTACTGATGATGCTACCTAGTTGGGTCATGAAACATCTGCAAGAAAGCCACCAAGCTCAGAGAGCACCAAGGACCCCAAAGTTCAACCCTGAGCTACAAATATTATCTTCTTTTGGAAAAGACAGCTCTTTCTAAAAATTGGAATCCAATTTAAACTGAATCCAGAAATTAGAGTGAAGGCTGCACATGGACCCAAACGGTGCAAGTTGCCTGCCTCAGCATTTGAGAAAGCGTATGTGTCAGGATTTATCAAATCCAGAGCAAAGAAACAGGGAGAAACAGGCAACATCCATGCTCAGAAAGAAACCCTCTGCCCTCCCACCTGCAACCTATCCTGCCCTTTAATTAGCTCCTTAATTGTAACGAGCAGAGGCTGCCCCAACACGGGCTGGGCCCCTTTTGCCGAGATGGCGTCCACTGTCTGACCACCGTATCTTTACGAAGCTGAGATTTCTCAAGTTACTAATTCTCCTGATGGTGTCATGGCGCAAAAGGCAGTCATTCCTTTTCTTGAGAAAGGACATTCTTCACATCATTCCTGAACACTTTTGCGGTAAACGGACTCAGATTCATTTCAGCCAGTGATGCAGTCAGGCTATCACATAAATCTGGAAGGAGATGGATAGATAAGTGTTGCCTTTAAGCTTGTTTATCAGATTGGTGTTCTTGGTTCTGCAGATTTGGGACAGGAGCATATGTGTGTGTGCGTGTGTGTGTGCGTGTGTGTGTGTGTGTGTGTGTGAGAGAGAGAGAGAGAGACAGACAGACAGAATGTAAAAGAAAGCCATCATTAGGGTTAATTTAATCTCTGCAAGGGACTTTGTTTGGGGGACTTAATTTGTTTGCCTCTTGTAAATCCCTACTGGACTGCATAAGTGGCTTTAAAACTGTTGGGAAACCATGCAAAAAAAAAAAAAAACAGAAAAAAGAGGGGGGGGGGTCTTCCGGAACAGAGAAGAACACTAAAAGTTGCAGGCATG
>NW_015437281.1:0-1019 GCF_001527695.2 Protobothrops mucrosquamatus | reverse complement strand
AAAATGGCCATAAGTCACATTTTTCAGTGTTATTATTAAATTAATAGACGTTATTGATTAAATTGTTAATAAAAATATTGTGATACTTTTAATGGTCTACTTTTGTGAGTTCTGAGAACTTATATGTCTAAAATCTCATTAGATATTTTTTTCTGTATGTATTTGGCATCCACTGCAAATCAGTCGAATCACATCTTTATGTAGTACGTGGACTCACTTACTGGCAGTTATGTACCACTTCTGAATAATAACTGCTTATTTTGGTCCTCACTGAATAATCTATTTTCCCTATTACCTAACCAAGGGAAGTATTGCCGTAGCTATTTCTGTCATGCTCAGCATGGATTAAAAATGAAACAGACATATTGATGCAGAGTATATGTACTTTCAGTGCACCTAGAATTGTTTAGATTTTGGTTTAAGCACTATGAAGGGTTGTTCCTTCGAGAACAGTATTCTGCTAGCTCTGTCTTGTCAACCTTTAGCAGTCTAGAAGTCAGCCTGTCAGACCTCTCTCAGAGGCAGAAGTCTAAGATTACACGGCATCCTACGAGATCAAAAAAGATCCGTCTCTCCGTATTTGAAAGAGATCTGAATAACCAGCTTCCCTCCAGCACAGGTAAGTGTGTAATCTGATCAAGTTTTGGATGTGTTTTTTTAAAAATGTTTCTCTTAAAGAAATAAAGGAAATAGTTGATCCTATGTTTCTGACATCTTATAAGTCAGGTTAAAGTGTTAAGAAAATTACCTAAGGATTTGTTAGCCTGGATCACAGTACTCTTCTTTATGAAGATCAGATAATGGTCAGAAGAAATAAGAGATAATAATGTCTATATTATGGCCAGCTAATGTATTCCAAGGAAGAAGACATGCCTGGCCTGTGAAATAGGATAGGCAGTAAACATATTTATTACTGTACATTCTCCTGGGAATCAGTGTTACTGCTGATTCCCATGTTTAATTTCTGTATAATGCTGAAGAATAGTCAAGTGACATGCTGCAGTGACATTGCTCAGATT
>NW_015437280.1:0-1019 GCF_001527695.2 Protobothrops mucrosquamatus | reverse complement strand
TCCAAATTGAGGAATTCTGGGAGTTGAAGTCCACCAGTCATAGTTTCCCCCATGCTGGCTCAGGAATTCTGGGAGTTGAAGTGCACGAGTTATAAAAGAGCCAAGGTTGACTACCCCCGGTCTAAAGTCTCCTGCTTGAACAGGGGGTTGGACTAGAAGACCTCCAAGGTCCCTTCCGTTATTATGGTCTGAAGAGTAAAGTTCCTGCATCTCTCTGTCCCTTCCACTTGGTTCTCCTCCATCTTCGGAGGGAGGGTCTCTCCGGTTGTCCACCCTCAAGTCTTTCCCAGGTACCTGTTAGAGGTCGGCCATCTTCGCTGAGCAGCTGGTAGCATCCTTACCTGCAGCATTCATCACCTACGTTTTATACCTGGCTGAGACGAAACGGCCCTTTCTGAACTTCTACAGCGGTTTGAGGTTCTTCAAGATTTCTTGTAGTTCCGACGTCCCTTCTAAATAAGTTGAAAGAACGGAACAAAAACGGGAATGTTACGGTTCTGCATCATGAAATTATTTTCCATGAACTTAAACTGAGATTAGTGTATGAGAAAGAGAAAATTGTTCTGTTTTTTTGCATACAACTGATGCCCCAGGGACAGTTTCAGGGAGGACTGATTAAGGTTCCCCTCCTTTGGGAGAGCTGAGACAGCCGTCGGTTGGTCGTTTTGATCTTTTTATTTCTCTCTACGATTCTTACTGCTGTTGCAACGGGAAGCAACTCGCAGAGGACTATTTGATGTCGAAACAAGAGGAAATTTGGTTACTAAATTTAAGAGGTTTGGAAATTAATAGAAAATAAGAATGTTATACTGTATTATCGGTTAGTTGATGTAAGATGGTGAGAAACAGAATATACCCAAACAGATAAGACGTGTATCCTGAATATTAGATTTCATGATGTATTGTGATAATGGGAACTTCGCTTACTAAAGACTTGGGAATTATAAATATTAAATGTTAAAGTTAAGTATTAATGGGAAACTAAAAATTGGGGGAAACTAATTAGGACGTGTATTGTC
>NW_015437279.1:0-1019 GCF_001527695.2 Protobothrops mucrosquamatus | reverse complement strand
CCAGAGATTCAGCTTTTGTCCGTCACAGAGGTCCAAATGGCCACCACCACCCTTTTATAGCCTGTGGGGTGTGGTCCAGTGACTCAGCTTAATCTCTGGCACGTCTCCTTTTCTGCTGCGCACGCTTGTCGCTCCTACGCTGGCGTGGATCCAGCCACAACTTCTCTTCCTCATTATCCGACACACCTGGCTCCTGGCCCATTTCAGAAACACCTGGCTCCTGGTCAATCTCTTCTCCGTCGGGAGACACCTGAGGCATTGCCAAAGAGGAGGGTCCTGGAGAGGGAGGCCTGGCCATCTCCTCTCCTTCATGTTCGGAGCCTTCTTCCTCCGATAAGAGGGGCTCACAAGACGGAGCCACAACAGGCCCTTCCATCACCTGCCATATCATGAAAGGATATGTATCTGTGGTGCACCAACTGTTGAACACATTGCTCATGTTTTCTTTGATTGTCAAGTATATGCCTCTCTTAGAGTTGTGGTGGTGCAGTGGTTAGAATGCAGTATTGCAGGGTAATTGCCAGCAGTTTGATCCTGACCGGCTCAAGATTGATTCAGCCTACCATCCTTCTGGGGTTGATAAAATGAGGACCCAGATTGTTGGGGACAATATGCTGACTCTGTAAATTGCTTGGAAAAGGCTGTAAAGCACTGTGAAGCAATATATAAGTCTAAGTGCTATTGCTACTTAACAACCCTACTTGAAAGAACAGCCCATCAGGATCTGAATCTCAGATTGTCCTACTTCCTCATGAGCAGAACTGCTAAGTTTATAATTAAGGCAGTTCAGCTAAGAATCCGTTACATCAAACAGGTTGGGGTATCCTGTAAAGGTGACGTATTTCCCTAAATGTTGGTTCATTTTTGTTTTATATTTTCGATAAGGTCATAAGACTAATCAATCAACAAACTCTCTTCAGTAACTAAATTGTGCTATTTCAACAGAAGCTGCTAATGCAACAGGGTCAACTCCATTCCTTAGAGATGCTTGCCAGACTTCTGGACAAGAGAATCAGGCT
>NW_015437278.1:0-1019 GCF_001527695.2 Protobothrops mucrosquamatus | reverse complement strand
GCAGGAAACTCTATACCATTTCAGACAAATGGCTGTCCAGTCTCTTCTTAAAAACTTCCAGTGTTGGAGCATTCACCACTTCTGGAGGCAGGTTGTTCCACTGGTTAATTGTTCTAACTGTCAGGAAGTTTCTCCTTAGTTCTAGGTTGCTTCTCTCCTTGATTAGTTTCCACCCGTTGCTTCTTGTCCTGCCTTCAGGCGCTTTGGAAAATAGCTTGACAACTGCAGTGATTCACTTAACGGCGGCAAGAAAGGTCATAAAACGAAGCAAAATTTACTTAAGAATTGTCTCAGCAACAGAAATGTTGGGCTCAGCTGTGTTCATCAGCTGAGGATTACCTGCACAAATAACAGACTGCAGCCCACTGCTTTGTTTGGAAAGTATGTCCCTTCTCCCCCTCCCCACAAAGGGACAAAAATATGTAGGGCAGCCTAGTGGGAGCTTCAGAAGAGGGGCAGCAGTTACTTTCATCCTCCATGATAGCTATTTACAAATGGGCTGGTTCTTAGGAGCCCTTTTCTAAGACTGCCTACAACATTTTCCTACATGCCAAATGTGTTCATTAGTTCAAAAGGCTGGTGACCCCTACTTGACAGTCTCCACAGAGGCATGGTTTCCTGCCATTCTGAAATAGGAAACATAAATAATCGCAATATAAGCCAATACAATCTCATAAAAGGGCTTTTCCATTTCAGACAAGTCCATAATTTAGGTTGCCAATCTGCATTTGAGAGGTATAACTGTTAGACAATTCATTTTGAAGCTATTTATTCTGCAGGCTGATTTACATCAGATACTACAGTTTTTCTGAATGTCACTCCCCCCCCCAATCCCACTCTTTTAACTCAAATGCATATGCTTGCAGCTGTGTGACTCCTGTGCAAACACAGGAAAAAAGCAGTTTCTTTAGGTAGTTGAGCACATCCACTCCAGATATGAAGCACTTTTCCTGCTTCAGAACATATTTACAATACGAAAGGACAAACTATTTGAGTTACAGACTTTCCACTTTAGAAAA
>NW_015437277.1:0-1019 GCF_001527695.2 Protobothrops mucrosquamatus | reverse complement strand
ACTTTGTTTCATGGCACATACAACATACAAAGCCATTAGGCTTGGTTTTTACAAAAACATATTTTCTTCAGTGCTAAGGTTTACAGTAGAGCAGAGGTCCTCAACCTGTGGGCCGCGGCCCACTACCAGGCTGTGGCCTCTTGGCCACCAGGCCGCGTGAGTGGCTGGCCCTGGTGCTAGGCGAGCGGTGAGCCTCTCTGGCACTAGCAACCTCATTTGCGGAGCTTGCATGCTCCCAACCCCGTTCACTCGCACGTGCAAACGTATGCAGCCATATTTGCATGTGTGCACATGCGTGCATAAAGGTGCCTGTCCCTCCCTTTCCCACCGGGCTGCCAACCCAGAAAGGTTACTGACCCCTGCAGTAGAGGGAGCAAATCAACTCAGAAAGAATAGATTATTGAACTCTACAAAACTTTCAAAAAAGAGCATTGAATGTTGATGCATTAGATACAGTATAAATATCATGTTATATCACTTCAGTATAATGATAGGAGGAAATCAAATTACAGAATGGGGCACCCCCACTAAAAAAAACAACAGTGTGAGCCTTTATCCTCCTCACTTTGCAGTCACAAGATTATCCAGGAAAAATAATCATGCAAGTATCCCCAGTGCCAACCCATGTAAAACCAGTACTTCAAATTGCACTAAGAATCAAAGAGGAAGCAGTACAAGACAAAATATGTGATTTTCTCATGCCAGTCTGTATCAGCCAGCATTTAGGGTCCCACATTCTCGACCAACTATAAGCTTCCAGGTCATCTTGAAAGGCAGCCCAATATATAACATACTGCAACAGACATTTGCTATTATATTATATCATGCTGCGGCGTCTCGGTGGGTTAGGAGTGGGAGGCACCGTTATGCGGTGGTTCTCCTCCTTCCTCACCGACCGTACGCAGTCTGTATTGGCAGGGGGACAGAGGTCGACTCCTAGGCCCCTAGCTTGTGGGGTGCCTCAGGGGTCGGTCCTCTCCCCCCTTTTGTTCAATATTTATGTAAAGCCGCTGGGGGAG
>NW_015437276.1:0-1019 GCF_001527695.2 Protobothrops mucrosquamatus | reverse complement strand
CTCTCTCTCTCTCTCTCTCTCTCTCTCTCTCTCTCTCTCTCTCTCTCTCTCTCTCTCTCCTCCAAGCTGCCTAGCAGCAAATGGGAAGCAGGCCAGGGACCCTCCCTATCTATCCGTTGATAGGCAGGCTGGCCAGATGTCTGTCTTTTGCCCTTCCAAAAAGACACAAGGAAAGTGCCGAGCTTTTGCACGGTTCCCCTCCCCCCCTCACTCCTCAGCACACTGAGGGTCTTCGGATCAATCACCCCAATCAGGAGGGGGGGGACAGGCCTCACGGGTGGGGGTCCAGCTCCCCCTCCCCAGTCCGAATGGACTGGATCATCTGTCGCTAAGCGATGCGGTCATCAAGGGAGCCGGACTCAATTTTAGGACCCTTTTTGCGTCGGTGGTCAAGTGAATTGGGCGGTCGTTAAAGGGAACCTGACTTCTCCCAGTGACCTAGCTCATCAGGAGACCCCCCCCAATGAAGGTCTCAGAAACCAGGGGCCCTGCAAAAGTCAGAAATGCGAGGAGCGATGCTGGAGGGCCCGGGGGGGGATGCGGATACCCGCCCCCCCAAATCCAGGACCTGACCATGTGCGCCCAGATCTTCCCCGCCTCCCGGTCGTAAAGAGAGTCACACTCAATTTCACAGCCCTTTTTTTCTTCCTAAAGTTGTTAAGTGAATCGTGCAGTCATTCAGCAAACGTGGCTTCCCCCACTGACTTTGCTTCTCCCGGGGAAGGTCACAAGGGGCAATCACGTCGCCTGGGGACACTGCAAAAGTCAGAAAGGCCAGGAGCGATGCTGGGCGGCCGGGCACATGGATAACACCCCCCCCCACACAACTCCAGGACCTGGCCACGGGCGTCTGGCTCTCCCCCCTTTCCCTTCCCAGTCGTAAAGAGAGACACACTCAATTTCAGAGCCCTTTTTTTTTTTTTTTTGCTAAGGTGGTTAAGTGAATTGTGCGGTCATTAAGCAAAACCCCCAAACCCCAGGCCCGGACCACGTGTGCCTGCCTCTTCCCCCCACCCCTC
>NW_015437275.1:0-1019 GCF_001527695.2 Protobothrops mucrosquamatus | reverse complement strand
CCTGAGGTTGCCCATGTTGTAGAGGCAACATAGAAAGGGGGAAGTCCCACCGATTGTGGAGAGATGGCGGTCGATCTGATTGGTTTGGGAAAAGCCCTCCAGAAACCGGCAGGAGAAGAGGCTAGCTTAATTTCTGAATCTAGCCCAAGCTACAAGCAACCGAAGTCCAAAAATACTACTTCAAGCTGACTGTAAACAACGTGTTTGGAACTTGGTAAGAACTGCAATTTTCTCTATTCTACTTGGAAATTGATTTCCTGGGGAGGGGAGAAAAACCCCAAGAAGCAAAAAGCCTCCAAAAGTGAAAGGAGGGGGAACTTTGCCCCACCCTCCTGGAGATGGAAGCAGCAAATTAAACCTTTCTGGGGGAACAGAAATATATTGAAATGAAAAGAATATGGACTTCCGGTGTGCAGGCGACCTCGTCGGACGCAGCCGACAGCTGCCTCCCGCCTGTTTTTGTGTAAAAGCCATTTTGACAGCAAGCATCAGCTGTCAAACGGCTTGATACCTTTCCCCCGGGCATAAGGGGATCGGTGAGCTGCCCGGGGTAGGAGTTGAGTTCCCGAGTCGTCCTATGTGGACGATGTAGGTTAGAACTCCTCCGGAGCGCCGAGGATTCTCCGCGATCCAGGACGCCTTCGCTTCGGCGAAGCCAGAAGCCGCCGCCACCGCTGCAACTTAAATTGAACTGTGAGTTATTATATGCAGACAAACCGACCCTGGAAGTTTGTTTCCTATTTTGGATTTTACTCTAACTTTGGATATTCTGATCTTCCCTATACTTGGGGTGGACTGAGTGAAAGTGAATTTAAAATGGCGATGGAATGATACTTTTTAGCAAGAAGAAGTGAAAGTGATTTGGATTTCCGGTCTGGAACTTTTGCTACTTTTAATATTTTCACTACTCATTTTGGATTAGTTGTTTAAAAGACTTTTACATAGATTGAAATTTTAAATTGCTAATATGGCTTTGAGAAGAGTGGCGCCCACAACTTCAAAGTCAATTACATCTCCGA
>NW_015437274.1:0-1019 GCF_001527695.2 Protobothrops mucrosquamatus | reverse complement strand
GAGGACTTCAACTCCCAGAATTCCCCAGCCACCATGGCCGGCTGGAAAATTCTGGGAGTTGAAGTCCACCGGTCTTCAAGTGGCCAAGATTGGATACCTGCACCCGACGGTATTATTTAAGGCTTTCTAATGAACGCAGAGAAGTAGGTGGATGGTTTGTGTAGTAGTAGCAGGCAGGAAAGACGACTTAGCAACAGGCGTGGAAGGAGACCGGCCATCCAGAAGCAACTTTGCACAATGGCGTAGGCAGGAGTGGAGGAAGGTGCGAGGTTGGTTCATGCTCAACTTTACTCCTGGATTAAGGAAGCTGGAGTTGGGCGTTCACAAGTGTTCCATGGCTGTGTCGTAGGAGCTTTGAATGTAGATTGAAGGACGCAATCATTAAAGAGCAGTTTGGCCTAGTGGTGAAGCCACCAGGTTAGAAAGTGGGAGACTGGGAGTCTTAGTCCTGCCTTAGATATGAAAGCCGGTTGGGTGACTGGGTGACGAATTGTCCCACAGTGAGTTGGCCGTGGAGAGTTGGAGCACCCACAACGTCTGGTGGCAAGCTGTTCCACTGGTTAATTGTTCTCATGGTTAGGAAGTTTCTCCTTACTTCTAAGTTGGATCTCTCCTTGATTGGTTTCCATCTGTTGCTTCTTACCTTGCCTTCTGGTGCTTTGGAGAACAGGTCCACCCCTTGTTCTCTGAGACAACCCCTCAAGTACAGGAAGATAGCTGTCATATTCCACACACACACACACACACACACACACACACGTCGCCACCGCCATGTTAGAAGCTGCAAAAACCTTTGGTGGGTTCGTTCCTTTTACATCGGCCTGCTGTTTCAAGGCTTTTGAGACCAAAATAAGGTGGACAGGGGTCGAAAACACTAATAATAATAATAATAATAATAATAATAATAATAATAATAATAATTGATGATTATGATGATTATGATGATGGAGGAGGAGGAGGAGGAGGAGGAGGAGGAGGAGGAGGAGGAGGAGAAGGAGAAGGAGAAGGAGAAGGAGAAG
>NW_015437273.1:0-1019 GCF_001527695.2 Protobothrops mucrosquamatus | reverse complement strand
CTCTGGAATTCTGCATTCAATTGGGTGTATCTTTCTCTTTCTCCCTTGCCTTTCGCTTCCCTTCTTTCCTCAGCTATTTGCAAAGCTTCCTCAGACAGCCATTTTGCTTTCTTGCATTTCTTTTTCTTTGGGATGGTTTTAGTTGCTACCTCTTGTACAATGTTGCGAACCTCCGTCCATAGTTCTTCAGGCACTCTGTTTATCAGATCTAATTCCTTAAATCTATTTGTCACCTCTACTGTATATTCATCAGGGATATGATTTAGTTCATACCTGAGTGGCCTAGTGTTTTTCCCTACTTTCTTCAATTTAATCCTAAATTTTGCAACGAGAAGCTCATGATCTGAGCCACAGTCAGCTCCTGGTCTTGTTTTTACTGACTGTATAGAGCTTCTCCATCTTTGGCTGCAAAGCACATGGTCAATCTGATTTCTGTGTTGACTGTCTGGTGATGTCCATGTGTAGAGCCATCTCTTGGGTTGCTGGAAAAGAGTGTTTGCTATGACCATCGTATTGTCTTGACAAAATTCTATCAGCCTGTGTCCTGCTTCATTTTGTACTCCAAGGCCAAACTTGCCTGTTATTCCAGTTATCTTTTGGCTCCCTACTTTAGCATTCCAATCCCCCATGATGATAAGGACATCATTTTTTGGTGTTGATTCTATAAGGTGCTATAGGGCTTCATAGAACCGATCAATTTCATCCTCTTCAGCACCAGTGGTTGAGGCATAGACATGGACTACTGTGATATTGTTTCTTATTTTGGACTCTACTCTAACTTGAGTTATTTTGATCTTCCCTTTACTTGGGTTGGATTGTGGAAAGTGAACTTAAAATGGCGATGAATGATACTTTCTAGCGAGAAGAAGTGAAAGTGACTTTGATTTCCGGTTTGGAACTTTTCTTACTTTTAATACTTTCACTATATGCTCTGGACTAATTGTTTAAAAGACTCTCATACAGACTGAAAATTTAATATTGTTAATATGGCTTCGAGAAGATTGCCAACAACTGCAAAA
>NW_015437272.1:0-1019 GCF_001527695.2 Protobothrops mucrosquamatus | reverse complement strand
CATGGCTGGTGCAGGTTGGGGAGGATGGGACTCCAAGTCCAGGAGACCCGGAAGACCCGAAGCTGGGAGAAGGCTGAAGGTCACCAAGAGCCCGCCTTTCTTGGAGGTCCTCTCCTTCGGAAGTTACAGCTTCTCCCAAACTCTTGCTGGCTTGAGTGGGAAGAGAAAGAAGGAGAAGAGAACAGAGAGAGAGAGAGAGAGAGAGCGAGAGAGAGAGAGAGAGACGGAAGAAAAAGAAGAGCCACAAACCTGTTCCACCCTGGGCTGACTCAGAGCTCAACAAGGTGAGGCCTTTTTAATCCTTCGTGTCAATCCCTTCTCGAAAGCCCGATCTTGGAGCTGGCGGGCTTCGCCTCGTTCCCGCTCCCGCCCCAGCCAGCCGAGAGAAAGAGAGAGCCGCGCTGCAATGCGCTCCGCGAAGAGGTGGCACGGCACCACCGCCGCCGCCGCGTAGCACATACAGACGCGCACTCACACCCTCCCGGACGCCTGACTCGCAAGCGCCTCCCCTTTCGTTCCCTCCCCGGCTTCTCCTCTCCTCTCCCCCGTCTCCTCGCCACAAACAGCGCCGGCTGCCAAGGCGCCCGTCGCTCGGCTGCGTCTACTCTTCGCCGGCGCTCTTCTCCGGAGACGGCAGCAACATGAGTGCCGGGAAAACGCTGCCTTCTCCCGCTGCGGTTCAGCCTCGGGTCGGCTCTGCTGGGCGCTCGGTGGATTAAACTGCGCCCGGGCGGCTGCTGCTACCAACTCTGGACCAAGGGTGGGTTCCCCTCTCTTTCTCTTTCCGTGCCAGACGGGGAAATTCAAAAGGACCAAACCAGGAAGGAGTTGGGGAGATCAGGGGGACCGGGCAGGCTCTCCGGGGCCACCCGAGCCCATCATCCGCAGCCGCTTCCCAGAACCCAAGCTTCTCCCTGGGAGGCGCTCCCGAGGCAACGAGCGGTGGCTCAGCCAAAGGGAGAACGTAAACCCTTGGGGCAACCCCGTCAACTCGGGGCTCTTATTGCGCTGGGGGGGGG
>NW_015437271.1:0-1019 GCF_001527695.2 Protobothrops mucrosquamatus | reverse complement strand
GCTGGATCATATATAGAGTATGAATAAAGACTGACTCACAAATAAATACAGTATATGAGGGGTCCTTGGTGCTGAGCTTGTTTGTTTTCTTGCAGATGTTTCATTATTCAAACTAGATAATGTCATCACTGCTAGTAAGGAGTGCTATTTGTGGCCAATTTATATTCTAGTGCAGGGGTCCCCAACCTCCAGTCCATGGCATTCCAGCAACCGGGCCGCACAAACAAGCGAAGCCCCATTTGCAGGATGCAGGCAGCACACAAAACCATACACTCTCCGGTCCGTGGAAAAACCTTTCTCCACGGAACCGGTCCCTGGTGCCCAAAAGGTAGTAGTAGTAGTAGTAGTAGTAGTAGTAGTAGTAGTAGTAGTAGTAGTAGTAGTAATAATAATAATAATAATAATAATAATAATAATAATAATAATAATAATAATAATAATAATAATAATAATAATAATAAAAAAGTTGGAAGGGACCTTGGAGGTCATCTGGTCCAACCCCCTGCTCAGGCAGGAAACCCTATACCATTTCAGACAAATGGCTCTCCAGTCTCTTCTTAAAAACTTCCAGTGTTGGAGCATTCACCTCCTCTGGAGGCAGGTTGTTCCACTGGTTAATTGTTCTAACTGTCAAGAAGTTTCTCCTTAGTTCTAGGTTGCTTCTCTCCTTGATTAGTTTCCACCCATTGCTTCTTGTCCTGCCTTCAGGCGCCTTGGAAAATAGCTTGACTCCCTCTTCTTTGTGGCAGCCCCTGAGATACTGGAACACTGCTATCATGTCCCCCCTCGTCCTTCTCTTCATTAAACTAGACATACCCAGTTCCAGCAGCCGTTCCTTATATGCTTTAGCCTCCAGTCCCCTAATCATCTTTGTTGCTCTTCTCTGTACTCTTTCTAGAGTCTCAACATCTTTTTTACATCGTGGTGACCAAAACTGGATGCAGTATTCCAAGTGTGGCCTTACCAAGGCATTGTAAAGTGGTATTAATACTTCACGTGATCTTGATTCTATCCCTCTG
>NW_015437270.1:0-1019 GCF_001527695.2 Protobothrops mucrosquamatus | reverse complement strand
ATCTGTGTTTCCTGGTAAAATACATGGGAAAATCCTATAGGAGGAAAATTCCACCTAGGGTTAGGGTTAGGTCAGCATGAACTCATAGAGCAAAATGGACATCGCCAACAAACTCGGAGTTCTTGGGTATGGTTAGGAGGGCACTGACCTTTCTAGCCTGCTCTATCTATGTTTCCTCGTAAAATACTAGGGAAAATCCTCTAGGAGGAAAATTCCACTTAGGGTTAGGGTTAGGTCACCATGAACTCATGGAGCAAAATGGACATCGCCAACAAACTAGGAGTGCTTGGGTATGGTTAGGAGGGCACATAGGATTCTAGGCTGCCCTATCTATGTTTCCTGGAACAATACATGGGAAAATCCCATGGGAGGAAAATTCCACTTAGGGTTAGGGTTAGGTCAGCATGAACTCATGGAGCAAAATGGACATCGCCAACACACTTGGAGTGCTTGGGTATGGTTAGGAGGGAACTGACTTTTTTAGGCTGTGCTATCTCTGTTTCCTGGTAAAATACATGGGAAAATCCTATAGGAGGAAAATTCCACTTAGGGTTAGGGTTAGGTCACCATGAACTCGTAGAGTAAAATGAACATCGCTAACAAACTCGGAGTGCTGGGGTATTGTTAGGAGGGCACTGACGTTTCTAGTCTCCGCTATCTATGTTTCCTGGTAAAATACATGGGAAAATCCCATAGGAGGAAAATTCCACTTAGGGTTCGGGTTAGGTAACCATGAACTCGTAGAGCAAAATGAACATTGCCAACAAACTCGGAGTGCTTGGGTATGGTTAGGAGGGAACTGACCTTTCTAGCCTGCCCTATCTATGTTTCCTGGTAAAATACATGGGAAAATCCCCTAGGAGGAAAATTCCACTTAGGGTTAGGGTTAGGTCAGCATGAACTCATAGAGCAAAATGGACGTCGCCAACACACTCGGAGTGCTTGGGTATGGTTAGGAGTGCACTTACATTTCTAAGTTGCCCTATCTATGTTTCCTAACAAAATACATGGGGAAATAA
>NW_015437269.1:0-1019 GCF_001527695.2 Protobothrops mucrosquamatus | reverse complement strand
TAAAAAAAGAGGATAATGTGAGTTATCCACCACTTCTAGAACCTCAGATTATTTTAAGGACCCTAAGCTATGTGTCACAGCTCAATTGTGCTGCTAGGAAAGTTGAAGAAGTCTTCTGCTCTTTTTAAGCACAACCAAAAACTATATATTAGGAGGTTGGACATATTTATAATTGCTTTCTTGCAGGATGTTTTTTTTTAGCTGTTCAGCATACATTAGAAGTCTAGAGTTTCTGGTGGTCTCCAATCTAAGGCCCATGCTTAACATTTTTAAAATTAGCCAAGGTGAATTAGATATGGCCATCTCTATCATTTGGGTGCAAAAATGTGTATGTTAAAAAGATGCACATCAAATGTATGTGCTTGGGAAAGTACATATGAAAATAGTTACCTATTTTTTTGTATTTTAAAGCATTCCTTAATGAATACAGAAATGGCTAACTACATAGACAGCGAAGTGGATAGAAACTCATCTATGCATCCCTACTTCATCAGTATTTTTACTTCTTAATGTTCAACTTTTCAGACAGGCACTTCCTCAGTGGTGGGATTCAGATATGTGAACAACCTTTCAGATATGTGAACAACCTTTCTGGACCGGGACGCCTTGCGCACAGTCACTCATGCTCTGGTCACCTCCCGCCTGGACTACTGTAACGCTCTCTACATGGGGCTTCCCTTGAGGAGCACCCGGAGGCTCCAGCTAGTCCAAAATGCGGCCGCGCGGGCGGTGTTGGGAGGGACTCGTCGCTCCCACATAACACCGCTGCTGCGCGAGCTGCATTGGCTGCCGGTAGCCTTCCGGGTGCGCTTCAAGGTGTTGACCATCATCTTTAAGGCGCTCCATGGCATCGGACCGGGATATCTTCGAGACCGCCTTCTGCCACAGATTACCTCCCATCGGCCTGTACACTCCCACAGGGTGGGTCTCCTCAGGGTGCCGTCGGCCAGACAGTGCCGGCTGGCGACCCCAAGGGGGAGGGCCTTCTCTGTGGGAGCTCCCACCCTCTGGAATGAGCT
>NW_015437268.1:0-1019 GCF_001527695.2 Protobothrops mucrosquamatus | reverse complement strand
ATCCAAGCTTTATATTTTATAGCAGTCACTGAATACACCTAGTTGCATTATTTATATTTTAGGACAGGATGATAGCAAATTAAAGAATAAGAACATTTAAGCATACGTTATCAATATATTTCAAATTGAAACTAACCTACAGCCATTTATCAAATATGGAAATATACTGTAAATCTTATAAAACAGTAAAACAGAAGCTGCATGTTTCCCTGAAAATAAGACCCGGTCTTGTATTTTTTTTGCCTCCAAAAGAGGCAGTAGGTTTTATTTTGGGGGATGTCTTCTTTCCTGACACCTACCTCGCCTCGTGGTGGTAACACTGGCAGCCCTGTCCAGCAGGAGGCCATGTGGTTGCTGGCCCACTTCTGCAACTGCTCGCAGCCACTTGTGGCAGGCGGCCACATGGCCTGCTGTGCCATGTTGCCACCATGAAGCAAGGCAGATGGGGGAGGGGGTGGAGCTGCCCCAAGTGCCCCATAGGCACCCAAACACTTTTCCCCTGAACAGAGATCTGACGGAGACTGGAAGCTCTGTCTGCTTGTGAATGGGGTGCTTGGAGACAGAGCAATTAGCTCCGTCTCCAAGCACCCCATTCACAAGCAGACAGAGCTTCCAGTCTCCGTCAGATCTCTGTTCAGGGAAAAAGTGTCTGGGTGCCTATGGGGTGTTTGGAAACTGAACGAATCGCTCCGTTTCCAAGCACCCCATAGTTGCCCAAACACTTCACCCTGCCTCTGCATACAGACTTACCTGCTCTGTGCCAAGAGGCCAGCGGGCTGGGGCTGCTGCCAGACACTGTCAGCCCCCATGCACTCGGAGCCGCTTATGCAGGCCACAACCACCCACCCAGGCTTATTTTGGGGATAGGACTTATATCAGGCCCATCCCAAAAAATCAGGATAGGGCTTATTTTTGGGGTGGTTCTTATTTTCAGGGAAACACAGTACTAGTTCTACAAACATTATATAAATTAAGTAAATAGATTTTGCCCCTTACATTAACTTTTTCTCTGAGATCAG
>NW_015437267.1:0-1019 GCF_001527695.2 Protobothrops mucrosquamatus | reverse complement strand
GTAAGTGGAATTTTCCTCCTATGGGATTTTCCCATTTATTTTACCAGAAAATATAGATAGGGCAGGCAACAAAGGTCAGTGCCCTCCTAACCATAACCATGCACTCCGAATTTGTTGGTGATGTCCATTTTGCTCTATGAGTTCATGGTGACCTAACCCTAACCCTAAGTGGAATTTTCCTCCTATGGGATTTTCCCATGTATTTTACCAGAAAAGATAGATAGGGCAGGCAACAAAGGTCAGTGCCCTCCTAACCATAACCATGCACTCCGAATTTGTTGGCGATGTCCATTTTGCTCTATGAGTTTATGGTGACCTAACCCTAACCCTAAGTGGAATTTTCCTCCTATGGGATTTTCCCATGTATTTTACCAGGAAACATAGATAGGGCAGGCAACAAAGGTCAGTGCCCTCCTAACCATACCCAAGCACTCTGAATTTTTTAGCGATGTCTATTTTGCTCTGTGAGTTCATGGTGACCTAACCCTAACCCTAAGTGGAATTTTCCTCCTATGGGATTTTCCCATGTATTTTGCCAAGAAAGATAGATAGTGCAGGCTACAAAAGTCAGTACCCTTCTAACCATACCCAAGCACTCCGAATTTGTTGGCAATGTCCATTTTGCTCTATGAGTTCATGGTGACCTAACCCTAACCCTAAGTGAAATTTTCCTCCTATGGGATTTTCCCATGTATTTTACCAGAAAAGATAGATAGGGCAGGCAACAAAGGTCAGTGCCCTCCTAACCATAACCATGCACTCCGAATTTGTTGGCAATGTCCATTTTGCTCTATGAGTTCATGGTGACCTAACCCTAACCGTAAGTGGAATTTTCCTCCTATGGGATTTTCCCATTTATTTTACCAGAAAATATAGATAGGGCAGGCAACAAAGGTCAGTGCCCTCCTAACCATAACCATGCACTCCGAATTTGTTGGTGATGTCCATTTTGCTCTATGAGTTCATGGTGACCTAACCCTAACCCTAAGTGGAATTTTCCTCCTATGGGATTTTCCCAT
>NW_015437266.1:0-1019 GCF_001527695.2 Protobothrops mucrosquamatus | reverse complement strand
TCGGCCCGGGCGATGTTCTGGCGCAGCCCAGCCGGTTCCTTCGAGGTTTGACAGCGCCGCTTAAAGGCGATAGGCGCGCTCCTATTGGGGCGACGTCCTGGCCTATCAAAGCCCCAACCGCCCTCCCCGGCTGCAAAGATATCCAGGGAACTTGCAGTTGCCCGCACAGAAGCTGCGCGCGAGGTTGCACGCCCCCCCCCTCCCCCACCGCCAGCTTGTCTGCCGCCTCGGTTGCTCGCGCGCTCCCTCAGGGTGCTGCTTGCTGGCGCGAGCCTCCCTCGTGCGCTCTGGCGGCGAGTTCCAGTTCGGACTCCGCGCCGACACCTAGCCTTGAGGAGGAGAGCCCCCCGCGAAGGCGGGACGAAAAGAAGGCGGCTGGGCTGCCCGGGCTTCGCCGACCCAGGAGGACGCGCCAGCCCCTTTTTCCGGAGACCGTTCGGGAGCGGAACGCCAACCCGCGCGACGCCTCTTTTGCTTCCCTTCGCCATGGGGCTTCCCCTGCTGCTGGGTCTGCTGCTTTCCCAAGTCGGTAAATTTGGGGCTGCGGGATTGCCTTCCCTCGTCCCCTTCACGCACGGTTAGTCGGAAGTCCCTTCCCTATTGAAGGGAGGGAGTTTTTACTAATTCCTGGGGGGCGAAAGGGGCTGCGCTGCGCGGGCTGCCGACGTCGCATAAGACCGGGGAATTCTGCTTTTACTCCCCCAAAGCTTCCTTTAATCTTCCTCTCCTTCTAGGGCAATGGTTTAATTGTGTGTCCCGCCGCGGCTTTTTCTTCCTAGACATCCGATATGATTCTGGATCGATCAGTCTTCGCTTTTTAAAATATATATATATTCTTGGTTTTCTCACTCCCATTGCATATATATATATATATATTAAATGCTTTCTTGGTTTTCTCACTCCCATTGCATATATATATATATATATTAAATGCTTTCTTGGTTTTCTCACTCCCATTGCATATATATATATATTAAATGCTTTCTTGGTTTTCTCACTCCCATTGCATATATATATAT
>NW_015437265.1:0-1019 GCF_001527695.2 Protobothrops mucrosquamatus | reverse complement strand
AGACCACTGTTGCCTCTTATTGTAAAATAGGACCATATTTACCTGCAAATAAGTTGAAATGATTTTTCTCCCAAATAATTATCTGTGATTTGACAAGGGTCATCTTACATTCTGGAACAAAAGGTTCATATGGCTGCACATATTTATGCTGAATACTGTGGATGCAACTGAACAATAGCTTGAAGATGAACTGTTATTTGAAGCTGCTGTGTTCCTAATATATTTTAACCCATTTTGTAAGGTCTAAATTGTATCTCTTAGCTCTTTCCTTTTTTCTTTATCCCCTCTTTTTTCATCTTCATCTAGTTTTGTCACCAGTTTTACTTCCCAGTTCTCGCTTCCTTTTACAGCTTTCTCTTGTTTTTTCCTCCCTTTTTTTGTGCTGGGTGAAGGGAACTAATTTTGGCACTTCTTCTGTCTATGTGTAAGTGACATAGATAGTAAGGGTGTGTGATATAAAACTGATACTGCATTAAACTGCATTAAAGGATATACAATATAATATTCTTCATTGTATTACAATACTCTGATTGCACTATGCAATCCTGAAAGTTGCAATATGTTCTATTTCCTGTTGCAGGATGTCATTTCTTTGATCTCTACCTTAATTATATATACTTATTAAGTATACTATAGGAGCCATTCTTATTGTTCTTATTAATTTAATAGGATTCTCTAAAAAATAAAATAATAGATAATATTGGCCCCAAACCAGAATTTTTCTTTTCTAATCAGAAATTGCAATAACATCATTCACACAGCTGATCTCCCAGTGGCACTGGCATAATTTTTTTCTCATTTGTACAAATGTTTTCATTTTCATGTTGATAATGTAAATTTGGTTCATGCATATTAAGAAAAAAAAACACATGGCAATTAGGACTGAAATGGAGATTACTTAGATTCTGGTCTTTCAGCAGCATGTTGAATACAAATCCCACAAGATTTTTTAACTCCTTAAATAATTATACAACTTTGCCCTTCCTTCCTCTTCTAATTTTGGCCAAAGGACAATTTCA
>NW_015437264.1:0-1019 GCF_001527695.2 Protobothrops mucrosquamatus | reverse complement strand
AGGAGTGGAGAGAGGACCGACCCTTGAGGCACCCCACAAGTTAGGGGCCTTGGGGTCGACCTCTGTCCCCCTGCCAATACAGACTGCGTACGATCGGTGAGGAAGGAGGAGAACCACCGCATAACCGTGCCTCCCACTCCCAACCCACCCAAACGCCGCAGCATGATACTGTGGTCCACAGTATCAAAAGCCGCTGAGAAGTCCAAAAGAACTAGGACAGAGGAATAACCTCTGTCCCGGGCCCTCCAGAGATCATTAACCAACGTGACCAATGCCGTTTCCGTGCTGTATCCCGGCCTGAAGCCCAACTGGAGGGGGTCCAGATAATCTGTTTCCTCCAGGTGTTGTTGTTGTTGTTATCATTATCATTATCATTATCATTATCATTATCATCATTATGTTTATTAACATTTTTATCCTTGTTTTACAGATTTTTCTGATTTCAGATGTTGAATAATATTTTAGGAGGGTCTTCTAAAAGGTGGCAATTAAAAAGAAATTAATTATTCTAGCAATAAAGAGTGTCAATATATTGTGTATTTCGCAGTTGTCTCACCATCAGCCAAATTGTTAACCATGGACATATTTATTTATTCTGTCCTTGTACTCCCTAGAATTTAGATCTTGAAACTGAATTTAGATCTGAGCTTTGGAACTGTAGTCACCTTGAGAGCCACACTAGACTTTGTGTCTAACTTAACTGCAATTGGGGATAGGGTCCACTTTTGGAAGGGGTTTCATGAGTTTTAAGGGATGTAATGGATGTTTTAATTTCCCTGAAACTAAGGTATTGATTATGCCTCTTCAAGCTGCCCAAAGTGTCGACAATGCAAGTGAAGCCCCAAATATATGGCCTCACCAACTATGGAAGAGCTCTAATGAATTTAAAGGAGTGACGTTAGGTAAACAGTAGCAGGGCTGTTTTCTTGGACAGTGGCAATTAATTTCATATCTCATTGCTGAGTGATTACTTTTTGTAATTGGCTGGACAGGAGAGATTGGAACAGAAAATATACTAA
>NW_015437263.1:0-1019 GCF_001527695.2 Protobothrops mucrosquamatus | reverse complement strand
CTCTCTCTCTCTCTCTCTCTCTCTCTCTCTCTCTCTCTCTCTCTCTCTCTCTCTCTCTCTCTCTCTCTCTCTCTCTCTCTCTCTCTCACACACACACACACACACACAAATCTCCCACCCCCATCATCTCTCTTTTCATGCTGCTTCCTTAGACATGTATTTGACTCCATGAGACTTGGCGCTCTGTGAGAGCTGATCAGGTGGAGAAGGGGAGCAAAGTGATCAATCAAAGAGCTGCTAAATCCTACCTATAAATCTAGTGCAATGACTTGAAACAATGTGAATGTTTCCAAGCAACAAAAACAGTAAGTTGCTTTCAATGGTCCCTATAGCACATTCCAGCTTTTTCCAGCACAAATACTTTTCAAGGTCTCTATAAATCAGTTTTAAAGAAAACAGATTGATGGAAAAATCATAGCAGCCCATGAAATAAAATTGGTTTAAAAAAAAAGAATAACAATAAAAAACAAACCCCGGTGAAGGAGGAAATAAAAATGGAACACCTATTTCTATAGTCTCTCTGGAAATAGAGTGAAACATCAAAAGCCCTACTGAGAGTTTAGAACAAGAGAGCTAAACATATGTTTGGCTCCCCTTACCAAATGTTCTCATCTCTGGATTCTTATGCGATATGAAAGCTTTAATCTGGCTTTCAACAGTAAGATTTAATCTCAGATTTAGTTTCTTTCCCATATATAACATTTGTTGTAAAAAACAAAACCTCCCAAAGCTTTAACTCTGAAGGATGATCTAGAGCAGGGGTGTCAAACTGCCGGCCCGCAGTTTGCATCATATGGAGGCTGCGCCCACCTCAGCTCTTGCGATGCAAAAAAAAAAAAAAGTTGTGATACGTCACGACATGTCACGTGATGCGGCAAGTTTGACACCTGTGATCTAGAGGGACCACCTTCCCAGCCAACATCTGCAGAACCAGAATACTTAGCAACCAAAGTTTCTCATTTGAGCAACCAAAGTTTCTCATTTGAGAAACTTAACACACCTTAAAAATATTGATATAA
>NW_015437262.1:0-1019 GCF_001527695.2 Protobothrops mucrosquamatus | reverse complement strand
TTTATTACCGAATTAAGAGAATTTATAAGGGGCGCCCAACTCCGGGTGGCTGAAGAAATAAAACCCCAATAACAAAAGCCAGTGAACTCCCAACTTCGCTGGTCACGACAAACCAGCCACAGGAGGAGCTCTGTATCCCCCCCCCCCGGGGTTCCCAGACCCCCTGGCAAAAAAGTCAGGTCTTTGGGGCCTTTTGAAATAGTGTCCAGATGGGGTGGGGTGGGGGCAATTTTATTTGTGCAGGAATAATGTTCCAAAGGGAGGGAGCTACCACAGAGAAGGCCCTTCTTCGTGGTCCCACCAGATGGACCTCCTTAGCAGAGGGGGCCACCTGTAACATCTCCCACTGGCCCACTCTGGTGGGTTGGGTAGATATAAATGCAGACGCTAACTCTAATCTTAATTTGTAGAAAAAGCCCCTTCCCTCCAGGGTCTGTCTGTCTGTCTACCTGCCTATCTTATCTATCTTATCTATCTATCTATCTATCTATCTATCTATCTATCTATCTATCTATCTATCTATCTATCTATCTATCTATCTATCTATCTAATCTAATCTACCTACCTACCTACCTATCTATCTGCTAGCTAGCTCATCTATCTATCTCATCTATCTACTGGTCTACCCGTCTACCTACCCACCTTTCTGTCTATCTCTCTGTCTATATATCTGTTCATCCATCCATCTATCTCTATCCATTTGTCTGTCCATGCATCCACTCACTCACTCACTCACTCACTCACTCACTCACTCACTCACTATCTATCTATCTATCTATCTATCTATCTATCTATCTATCTATCTATCTATCTATCTATCTATCTATCTATCATCTATCTATCTATCTATCTATCTATCTATCTCTATATATCTCTATATCTATCTATCTATCTATCTATCTATCTATCTATCTATCTATCTCTATATATCTCTATCTCTATCTATCCATCTATCTATCTATCTATCTATCTATCTATCTATCTATCTATCTATCTATCTATCTATCTATCTATCTATC
>NW_015437261.1:0-1019 GCF_001527695.2 Protobothrops mucrosquamatus | reverse complement strand
CCTGACCCCGGCAACAGGAATTTCATTCCCCAGACACCAAAATGGCTCAATTTTTAAAAACTACAAAAAGCACCATATTTAAGCATGAAATTTAACCCCGAGTTCCATTTTACGTCCGTTTTTTACGTTCAGGTCAAAAAGAATTTTCACCTACAGAGCACAAAAATCCCTGACACCGGCATCAGGAATTTCCTTCCACAGACACCAAAACGGCTCAATTTTTAAACACTTCAAAAAGCACCATTTTTAAGCATGAAATTTAACCCCGAATTAAATTCTGACGTCCGTTTTTACATTCGGGTCAAAAAATAATTTTCACCTCCAGAGCACAAAAATCCCTGTCCCCGGCATCACGAATTTCATTCCCCAGACACCAAAACAGCTCAATTTTTAGAAACTACAAAAAGCACCATTTTTAAGCATGAAATTGAACACCGAATCCCATTTTGACGTCTGTTTTTACATTTGTGTCAAAAAAAAATTTCACCTCTGGAGCACAAAAATCCCTGACCACGGCATCAGGAATTTCCTTCCCCAGACACCAAAACGGCTCAATTTTTAGAAACTACAAAAAGCACCAATTTTAAGCATGAAATTAAACCCCGAATCCCATTTTGACGTCCGTTTTTACATTTGGGTCAAAATAAAATTCACCTCTGGAGCACAAAAATCCCTGACCCCGGCATCAGGAATTTCCTTCCCCGGACACTAAAACAGCAAAATTTTTAGAAACTACAAAAAGCACCATTTTTAATCATGAAATTTAACCCCGAATTCCATTCTGACGTCCGTTTATACATTTGGGTCAAAAAAAAAATAAACCTCCGGAGCACAAAAAACCCTGACCCCGGCAACAGGAATTTCATTCCCCAGACACCAAAATGGCTCAATTTTTAAAAACTACAAAAAGCACCATATTTAAGCATGAAATTTAACCCCGAGTTCCATTTTACGTCCGTTTTTTACGTTCAGGTCAAAAAGAATTTTCACCTACAGAGCACAAAAATCCCTGACACCGG
>NW_015437260.1:0-1019 GCF_001527695.2 Protobothrops mucrosquamatus | reverse complement strand
TGAAAAGTTAAAGGCATGGCTATTTAGATTAAAAGACTGTATATACAGTATTTGGGTGCAGCTGTTTAGAGCAGATGGGCCATATGTGTGGGTCAAAAGCATATAGTTGACACTAATCCAGTTAAAACTAGTTGTTGCCATGAATATATGTGATCTCTTATCTTCACAAGCCTTTGTGTGTTAAGAGAGTATGACTCTTCCCCCCCCCCCAGGGACTTAACAGCACCATTCAGGCACAGTTGTTACTGTTTTCAAAGAAATGACAATTATTTTGGCACAACAGTACAAAACCCTTTAAGTTCCCAGTGGGGAAAAGATCAATATGTAAAACAGAGGCCCACGAAGCTGATCGCCCAGCAATCCTCCTGACTATTTTATTGTAGCTCAATGTTATTTATTAATGTCTCAAATGATGAACAAGCTGGCAAAGGCGACTTGAAAAAAAGAGGGACCTGAATGTAAAATAATCCCCACCCGGAAAAAAAAGGAAGATTAGACAGCAAGAAAGACACTCCTGTGCTGATTTTTCTTCTGCATTTTCTGTGAACTTAAAATAACCTTCTCTTTTTAAAAGGTGAATTATCTTGGGGGGGGGAAATCCACCCTTCCTTTGGAGCATTGTTCTGTGTGATGACACTGTCATTGTTATTTTAAAAAGGGGACACCTCCCAGCAAAGAGACAACCTTTTGATGTCCAAAAAGTACAAGTAATGGTTTTGGAAGGACAGGGTGGGGGTGGGGGTCAATATGCAGACTCTGTAAACTGCTTGGAGAAGGCTGTAAAAGCACTGTGATGTGGTATATAAATCTAAGTGCTATTGCTATATATTTTATAGCAATGGGATCACTCAACGGGCAAGCTAAAAGGTTGGACATGCTTGACTTAATCAGACTCTCTTGTACCAGTGCACTGATGATGTTACCTAGTTTGGATAATGAAATGTCTGCAAGAAATCCAGCAAGCTCAGAGAGCACCAAGGACCACACAGTCCTCCTCCTCCTCCTCCTCCTCCTCCTCC
>NW_015437259.1:0-1019 GCF_001527695.2 Protobothrops mucrosquamatus | reverse complement strand
AATAATAATAATAATAATAATAATAATAATAATAATAAAGTTGGAAGGGACCTCGGAGGTCATCTAGTCCAACCTCCTGCTCAGGCAGGAAACCCTATACCATTTCGGACAAATGGCTGTCCAGTTTCTTCTTAAAAACTTCCAGTGTTGGCGCATTCACCACTTCTGGAGGCAGGTTGTTCCACTGGTTAATTGTTCTCACTGTCAGGAAGTTTCAATTTTCCTATCTCCAAATACATATACAGGATAGCAGACTTTAAAAAAGCAGATTTTTAAGCATGCATTCACATATTCTATATGCTTAAAATTAATACCATAGAGTTCAAATACAGAGTTCAAGTTTAAAAAGATATGCTTTCTTTTTGTCTCACTATAAGAGCTGCTTCTTATAATTTCATTTTTTATTTGTTCAAGATATTTTGTTTCCTGAAGTGCACCAGAAAATAGTATATTTTTCCACTTATCCTGTGACACTACTATTAACATTATCAGACAACAGCATCTGTCTATCCCAGGTCCTGGGATGGATGATAGGTGGACAAAAAATGCCGGATCCAGTTTAAACATTTAATTATGTGACCAAATATCATCCTCATCATAATCATAATCATCCTCATTCTCCTCCTCCTCCTCCTCCTAAAGTGCCACCTGACTTGCAACAACTCTTAGTAGTAAACTTTCATATTGAATAACATGTAATTTTATATTTAATGAAAATAATAATAATAATAACAACAACTTAGAGGAAACAAATAATAAATATAGAAATAATGTAATAAAAGAGATAAGATTCGCCCAACCTTGATGGTCTTTCAAAGGGCCCCGAAGGCACCGTTTTGCCAGTGGGCCAAGGGATCTCAGGGGGGTACAGAATTCATCAAGTGATTTGTTTCACTGTTGTTTGCCAGATAGATGGGTGTTTATTGTGTTTTGTATCTGGGGTGTTTCCTTCTCTAAGCTACTTGGAGTTACCGTGACTGAGGGGGTGGCCATATACATTTTTGTAACAATAAATAAAT
>NW_015437258.1:0-1019 GCF_001527695.2 Protobothrops mucrosquamatus | reverse complement strand
TCTATTTCCATTTGTATCCCCACTCTGTCTGTTTTTAAGGCCTCTGCCAGTAGATTAATAATCACTTCTGCTATGTCTTCTTCTTTGCCTTCAGGAATATTTTGGAATCTTAAGTAGTGTACAGCTTTCTCCATTTCCAAGGCTGCAACTGCTCTTTCTAAGCTTTGATTTGCTTGTTCTAATTTTTCATTTTCTTGCATTAATATCTCAATTTTTTGTCAATATCTTCTGATTTGTTTTCCATTTTCTGAATTCTTTGTTCATTTTTAGCAATCATTTGCTGATGAGCCTCAAATTGTGTCTTTATATCCAGCATTTGCTCATTTAACTTATCAAGGTTGCTTTTTATCTTTTCATGGTTTTTCTGCATTGATTCTTGAATTAGTTTTAATGTAGCTTGCATCTCTGTTTGAGCAGCATTTGGTTTTTTTCACTGAAACATTGTTTCAATAGATTCCTGGCTTGCTGGGCTGGGTGTTCCACCAGAGGGTGCAGAGGAGGGTTTTTTTCATAATTCTAGTAAGATTTGGTGCACTCATTTTTCAATTGAGTTTTGTAAATCCACAAGGAGAAAAAGCAATATAAAAAAAGAAAAAAGAAAAAAAGAAAAAAGCCAACTTCCTTAGGCTATAATCCAACCGTGAAAGGAGCCAACTGCTTTAGGCTAATCCAAATGCTCCAGTTAGTTTAAAAATGTAAAAAGCCCTGTGTTTCCAAATAGTTTCTGTTGTGGTTATATCCAGGGTCAGAAGATATGATTGTAGCGAGTCTTTTCTAGTATAGAGTTATTTTGTTTACACCAGGTGTTGTTTCAAAGTCAAGAACTTTTCAAGTTCTTTTAGTATTTTGGTATTGTTGTAATATCTCCTTTCACCACTAGATGTCCTTATTTACTATATTGTCTATATCCAAGTTTAAAAGGTTTTTTTCCTTCTTATTAAAAGTTCTTTTCAAGTTGTTTTCTCATAGAAATTAAATATAAAAAGATTTTTCCACACCGTTGGATTAACTAAATTTTC
>NW_015437257.1:0-1019 GCF_001527695.2 Protobothrops mucrosquamatus | reverse complement strand
GGATTGGCCCAACATCACCATAACGTCACTCAGCGTGGGGTCCTCAATGGAACCACATCTACATGGAGGGAAGTGTGTAGTGGGGTGCCCCAAGGCTCTGTTCTGGGCCCAGTGCTCTTCAACATCTTCATCAATGATTTGGATGAGGGGATAGATGGGGAACTCATCAAATCTGCAGACGACACCAAGCTGGCAGGAATAGCCAACACTCCAGAAGACAGGCTTAGGATACAGGAGGATCTGGACAGACTTGAACACTGGGCGCTATCTAACAAAATGAAATTCAATGGTGAAAAGAGCAAGGTTCTACATTTAGGCAAGAAAAACCAAATGCACAAGTACAGCATAGGGGGTACCTTGCTCAATAGTAGTAACGGTGAGAGGGACCTCGGAGTCCTAGTGGACAATCACCTAAATATGAGCCAGCCGTGTGCTGCAGCTGCCAAAAAGGCCAACACAGTGCTGGGCTGCATTAACAGAGGGATAGAATCAAGATCACGTGAAGTGTTAATACCACTTTACAAGGCCTTGGTAAGGCCACACTTGGAATCCTGCATCCAGTTTTGGTCACCACGATGTAAAAAAGATGTTGAGACTCTAGAAAGAGTACAGAGAAGAGCAACAAAGATGATGAGGGGACTGGAGGCTAAAGCATATAAGGAACGGTTGCTGGAATTGGGGATGTCTAGTTTAATGAAGAGAAGGACGAGGGGGGACATGATAGCAGTCTTCCAATATCTCAGGGGTTGCCATAAAGAAGAGGGAGTCAAGCTATTTTCCAAAGCGCCTGAAGGCAGGACAAGAAGCAACGGCTGGAAATTAATCAAGGAGAGAAGCAATCTAGAACTAAGGAGAAACTTCCTGACAGTGAGAACAATTAACCAGTGGAACAACCTGCCTCCAGAAGCGGTGAATGCTCCAACACTGGAAGTTTTTAAGAAGAGACTGGACAGCCATTTGTCCGAAATGGTATAGGGTTTCCTGCCTGAGCAGGGGGTTGGACTAGATGATCTTCAAGG
>NW_015437256.1:0-1019 GCF_001527695.2 Protobothrops mucrosquamatus | reverse complement strand
GGACTGAGAGAGACTGGTTGGCCCAAAGTCATCCATCTGGCTTTGTGCCTAAAGCGGGACATGGTCTCCTGGTTTCTAGCCTGCTGCCTCAACAACTACACCAAAATGGCTCTCTTAATGAAAGCACAGGCTAAGGTTAAATATAAAGAAAAGAAAACAACAGGTACAGCAACCAAACTAAAATTTGGCAATGAAGATTTTGCAGTAGTGAACAGTTTCTGCCTTTTAGGATCAGTTATTAAACAATGAAGCAATAAGCAGACAAGAAATAAACTGCAGACTAATACTTGGTAATATAGCAGTGAAGGGTTTGAGAAAGATACTCAGACGTTAGGTTGTATCCTTACGTACAAAGATGAGAATCATGTAGGCAGTGTTTTTTTTTCTATGATCTTCTGTGGAAGCGAAAGCTGCACTTTGAACAAGGAGGATTGAAAAAGCACTGATGCTTTTGATCTCTGGTGTTGGAGAAGACACCTGAGAATACCATGGATAGCCAAGAAAATAGACAAATGGATCACAGAACAAATCTTACTTGAGGCACAAATGTTCAAAATATCAAAGTTTTTGGACATATTATATAAAGAGTTAGCTCTCTGAAGAAGTGGGAAATGTGAAAGGAAAGAAAAAAAAGAGGATTGTCATCAACAAGGGCTTACAGCAGAGAAGACTACACTATTTTAAGACCTGAAGGACTTGGTACAGGTTAGATCATCCTGCAAAAAAAATCTATGGTATGTAACTGCTAAGAGCTGAAACTGACTTACTGGAACACAATCATAATCTTAATATGTTTTGGAATTCTTTGATTACACTATATCAATGTCGGCTGGCGACCCCCAGGGGGAGGGCCTTCTCTGTGGGTGCCCCTGCCCTCTGGAACGAACTACCCCCCGAGATCCGGATTATTCCGGATCTCCTTACTTTCCGCCGCGCCCTCAAGACATGGCTCTTCCAACAAGCGGGCCTGGCCTAGGGAGGATTTTTAAATTGGGTTTTTTAGAAATTTTAATTAGCAC
>NW_015437255.1:0-1019 GCF_001527695.2 Protobothrops mucrosquamatus | reverse complement strand
AGAGGAGAGGAGAGGAGGGAAGGAAGAGGACAGGAGAGGGGAAGAGAAGAGAGAAGGGAAGGAAGAGGAGAAAAAAGGAAAAGGAGAGGAGAGGAAGAGGAGAGGAGAACACTAGAAGTTCTCCATTTCTGCAGAGACACCAAGAAAAGATACCAGAGGTTCACCAATAAATAAGATGAAGAAAAAGAAATAGGGTTACCTGCCTGAGCAGGGGGTTGGACTTGATGACCTCCAAAGTCCCTTCCAACTTTTTTTAAATATTATTATTATTATTATTATTATTATTATTATTATTATTATTATTATTATTATTATTATTATTATTATTATTATTATTATTATTATTATTATTATTATTATTATTATATGTCATTTCTCTTCTAATCCCAATTCTTGATTAATCTCCTGTTTTTAATAGCCTGCTCCATATTTAAATCACCAGACTATTTCTTGTAACTCCCTATAAATTATACATATTAAAAGAAATTATTTTTTAAAGTGAAGTTTAAAAACGCCTGTCAAAACATGCTTTCATGAAGAAGTCATAGGCCATGGTCTTCCCCAAAATGTTCCTTTTTTTCTCTGGTATCACTAACCTTCCATGGTGGAGATGGTTCCTTCTGGACAAGGAACACAATTGTAGCAACAGATGGGTTTCCCTTCCAAAACCACTTTCATGAATCCAGGATGACAGCTTTCCACACACCTGGAAGTTGGTAGGCTCTGAAGAATGAAAGGAAGTACACCCAGATAATCAATGTATCTGTATCTGTATCTACATTTACTGTACATCTACATCTACATTTATAGCTACTTCATAAAAATTAAAGATCTTATTTTTTGTGACCAACTGAATAAAGATGATATTTGCACTGTTGAGAACTTGATCAGCTGACATGAATACTCAAAAGCAATAACAGAACCCCAAAACTGTAGCCCTGTTTTTTCCACATTTAGTAGAATAAAATAAATATTAGTTGCAGATTGTCAGCATTTGTACCTGTCCAATACTCCTCTGG
>NW_015437254.1:0-1019 GCF_001527695.2 Protobothrops mucrosquamatus | reverse complement strand
GAGGAGATGGATTGTTTAAGTTTAGACTTTGGAGTTAGAGATATTAATATTTGTTTACTTGTATTTGAATATTAGCCTAGGTTGGTTTGGGAAGTCCGGGGGGTGGGGGGATGGGTTATAACATTGTGTAATATCTGTGATGTATTTCTTTTTTTTTATGATAAAAACAATAAAATTTTATATTGAAAAAAAAAAAAATTGTTCTAACTGTCAGGAAGTTTCTCCTTAGTTCTAGATTGCTTCTCTCCTTGATATCTCCATCCTAAAGACTAGCCTCTTCAGTCTTCTGCCTGAGGCTGTTTACCTATAGCAGAAAGACTGGGATTGCTTTGTGCTTTTAAGAAGTTGTTTCTCCTCTTCTCTTTTAAGGGAAATATTCTTTTTTTTAAAAAAAAAAATTTATTCCTTTTTCACTATACAATAAAAATAAAAATACATTTTTTTCCTTAACAGTACTGTGTTACACATCTCATATATATTATTTACAATTATTTACATTAGTAATCATATCTTTTTGTTTCTCTGTTCTAGCCAATCATAACATTTGTTCCATATCTCATAGAATTCTGTTGCCTCCTTGTGTTTTCACCTTTCCAACACTGGGCATATACTATGCAGGCTGCTGTTAATATATGTACAATGATGTATTGGAGTTGTTTTTCCATCTTTAAATTTATTATACCCAAAGGAAATAGTTCAGGTTTGAGTTCAATTTGCACCTTTGCTATCTCCCGTATCCAGTTCCTTATCCGTTCTAAGGGAAATATTCTATTCTGCCTCTTTTTAATATTAGTTATAAAGAATATTTTATTCTGGGGGGGGGGGGTGGCTTTCCTACACTAGAAGCAACTATTCATTGAGCATGCTCCCTAAACATGATCTCAAAATTCTAAATGTGCCCCCAACCTCCAGAATAGCTCATCTCTACCATATTATTTGAGTCCAAGCTCACAGTCAAATGGAGGCACATGCTTTAGCCAATGACATAAGTACAGAGATTAGTACTTGAATTCCATTTG
>NW_015437253.1:0-1019 GCF_001527695.2 Protobothrops mucrosquamatus | reverse complement strand
CCCCCCCTGCGCAGCTTGAGCGCCGTCGCCCCTCCGGAAGGCCCGGCCCCCGACCGGCACCTCAAGAGACCCGCGCCGGCCAATCACAGCCTGCCCGCCGTGGCCTCCGCCCTGGACAGCAGCTGCGTGGCGGCCCGGATCCGTCCCATCTGCCGGTACAAGAAGCGCCGTCTGGTGAGAATCAACTCCATCGCCCACCTGAACCGAAAGGTACGTCGGAGCGCCTCAACGCTCGGAAGGCGAGACGGAGGCCGCAAACGGGGTGGGTGGGTGGGTCCTGGGAGAGTCTCCCGAGCTGGGGAGGGGGGTGTTTTGCAGACATTATTATTATTATTACCATCATTATCATTATTTACTATTATTATTACCATCATTGTTTACTCTTACTATTATTATTATTATTATTAATTATTATTATTATTAATTATTATGATTAATTATTAATTATTTACTATCACTATTAAAGATTTAATCCTCAATTTGATTACACACTCGTGGACTGGATAATAAAAACGTCAACCGCTCAGGTCCTAACCAAGGAGCCGAGAGCTGTTGTCAAATATTCTATTCTATTCTCCTTTTTCTGTTCTATTTTCTATTTTCTGTTCTGTATTTTCTTCTATTCTCCTTTTTCTATTCTATTCTATTTTCTATTCTTTTCTATTCTGTATTTTATTCTATTCTCCTGTTTCTATTCTATTCTCCTTTTTCTATTCTATGTCTCTTTTTTCTATTCTATTCTTTTCTATTCTGTATTTTATTCTATTCTCCTGTTTCTATTCTATTCTCCTTTTTCTATTCTCCCTTTTCTATTCTATTCTTTTCTATTCTGTATTTTATTCTAGTCTCCTTTTTCTATTCTATTCTATTCTCCATATTCTATTTTTCTATTTTCTATTCTTTTCTATTCTGTATTTTATTCTATTCTCCTTTTTCTGTTCTATTTCTCTTTATTCTATTCTTTTCTATTCTGTATTTTATTCTATTCTCCTGTTTCTATTTTCTTCTATTCTCCTTTT
>NW_015437252.1:0-1019 GCF_001527695.2 Protobothrops mucrosquamatus | reverse complement strand
TGGTCATCTACATATTACCAAAGAACCTTCAACCCAAAGAAGGAAAAAGAAACCACTGATTTCTCTGTAATTTCTACAGGAAATGTATCTGGCTATGCACGTTTGTAAATAATTATTTGCCATGTAACTCATCCTGGTAGGAAAGGAGGGCTGGAACCAGTCTACGTACCATATACAAATACAAGATGCATACAAGGTACACAATGTATGGTTCTCCTCTTTAAATATATATTTAACTTCATGGCTCTTGATGATTAGTCCCAATGGAGCAGAGTCATTCCGGGACTATCATACTGGCCACAATAGTGGAGAAGAGGACAGGGAGGTAACTATCCAAGAAGGGTGTCCATAGTTGCTTAGATGTCTCTCCTTGTTGTTGAACCAAGCAAGAGAAGATTCCTTCCAGATTTTCTGCCAGGTAACAAGACCTGTGTCCCAAAGGTGCTGAAAACCCACCTGTTGTCTTGTTGGTTCAGGGGAAGATGAGCGGGGGGGGGCTCCATCTATAACAGGAGCTTTCTGTCAACTGAGGGTCACAGCAGCTTTGGAAGCACCATGCTAGGTCTTACTTAGCAATTTAGAAGGATTCGTTTGGTTAGTTATGGCTTAATGTATTATGCAGACCCAGCAAATAAGCATCTCATGTGAACACAAATGTACTGGTCTCCGGCACCTAACATTGCAGTATATACCAAAGTTTTGATTAAAAAATACATAAAAAGTAGATGTATCAAAAATCACATTGAGGAGACAACAGAGAGAGTCATGGATAGGGGATTGTTGATGGCCAACCACAGAATCTAGAAAGAAGTAGTAGGGCAGGGGTGTCAAACTGCCGGTCTGCGGGCCGGATGCATCATAGCGAAACCACGCCCACCTTATTGCCAGCAATGGCGAAAAAGTTGCAATACGTTGCGACATGTCACATGACATTGCGAGTTTGACACCCCTGTAGTAGGGGATAGCCATGGGGGGAGGTAAAGCCATATGTGGCATGATATCACACAAAATATATCAAG
>NW_015437251.1:0-1019 GCF_001527695.2 Protobothrops mucrosquamatus | reverse complement strand
CCTTCTCCTTGCGGACTCAGGGCGGCTAACAACCAGATAAAAATGCAAATCCCAAAACTACAGATTAAAACATAATTAAAAACAAATATTACTAATTGGTCTAATTAATTTAAAATTACTTTAAAACCCCCATTAAAAACTTTCCCCTAGGCCAGTCCTGCAAGCTGGAATAACCATGTCTTAAGGGCGCGGCGGAAGGGAGATCAGGGATCACCTTGTTCAGGGATCTTGTTCAGAGCCTTTTCATTTCTGGTTGTGTTGCTCTTCAAAGCGTGACCCATACTAGGTTCTTGTGATTTGGGAAGGAGGATTTTGTTACTTTCAACCAATGACAAGAGTGCAACCGCAGAGATAGTAAACTTCCTTTTAATGAGGCAGATCTTGCTTTGCTATTGAGAAAGCCAATTGTACCTGTGATTGAAATCTTTAATCCTTCCTCCAGAGATCTGTGATTAATCTTTTAGTTAAGATACACTACCCTCATTGATAAGACAATTATGCAAAATAGGAGATGAGATTGACGTTTTTCCTCACTGAACTTTTCAGGGAGAGATTTCCCTCTTCCTTTTTAAAAAAGATATGTGAAAATTATTTTCCACTTAGGCTAATTTTGCTGCTTTCAAATGATAGATGATAGCTGTGCCAGGTTTTAATAATTTTAATAGTTCATAGATTGTCTCTTAAAGGCACAGGAAATGATATGGGCACAAATAGAGACCTGGGACTTTAGTTTGCTCATCCTGGTTTATAAGAAATATCTTGGTTTATCCATTAAATCTCAGAATAGCTCAACTGAACAAGGCCATCCAGTGAGCTCTGCAATATGAGCCTTATTTTTGAGTCCAAAACTCCAAATTTCAACCTCCCATTATGCAAGCTCTGTCCAACATGCACCCACAGCGTGAACAGGACGTACATGAATTCATGACTAAGTAAGCTATGGATAGAGACAGAACACCCTTCCCAGAAGTTATACAATTTTTTTTTTTGTAATTTCAGCAAATTTCTGTGTAAAACAT
>NW_015437250.1:0-1019 GCF_001527695.2 Protobothrops mucrosquamatus | reverse complement strand
CTGCCACGGGTTGCAGTAGTCCAGGGGTTTTCCCTGGGATTCTTTTCATTGTGGCACATACAGTACAACTTTTTACATAGTTTTCCACATCCTTTTTTAGCCCCGGCCACCAGAATTGTCGGCGGGTGAGGTGTAGGGTTTTCAAATATCCGAAGTGTCCAGCCTGTTTTTCATCATGGCTGTGTTTGAGAGCATTAAGGCGGAGGGCTTCTGGCAAATATAGTTTTCCCCCCATGTAAGCCAAACCATCCCTGCACGTTAGGGAGGCCTGATTATCTTTGAACCATTGGTCGGTGAGGAGTTCTCGTTTTATTTTCTTCGCTCCAGGGTCATCAGGATTGGGGACCCTGCGAGGTGCAAGTTGATTGGCAGTTTTCCACTCGTCTCCCTCTTTTATCCTCACCCGGTAATATGCCTCTCTCAAGTCTAATTTAGTGAAGATACTCCCCTTAGCCAGATGGGTTAATAAATCCTTTAGGAGGGGGAGTGGGTATTTGTTCTCCACACTTACAGCATTGAGACCCTTATAGTCCACGCAGAGACGAAGAGACCCATCTTTTTTCTCCTTGAATAACACAGGGGCTCCCACGGTACATTTGGCCCGGTCAATAAACCCCTCGGTAGGTTTTTGTTCACGTATCGCTGCATCTCCTCCATTTCGAGGGGGGACATAGCATACATTCTCGGTCGTGGGAGTTTGGCTCCCGGCACCAGTTCGATGGAGCAGTCATTGGGTCTGTGAGGGGGTAGGGCATCACATTCTTTTTCACTAAAAACCTCCGCCAGGCCCCGGTATTCATTGGGGATGACTGGTTCGCGTGGAGGCGGTGAGGTGGCCATGTGCGCTCGCTCATTGGGTGGCCTAAAGTGCCCTGCAACGTCCGTTGACTCAAGAGGGGGGTTAGGCCCTATAGGCAGTCTCACGGTTCTCATTCCTTTCTCCCACCAGATGAATGGTTTCCATTTGTCTAACCAGGCTAACCCTAGGACCACCGCCTCAGTCATTTTTGGAGCCACCA
>NW_015437249.1:0-1019 GCF_001527695.2 Protobothrops mucrosquamatus | reverse complement strand
GGGCCTTATTTACCACGGACCTGGCGTTGCACAACATCAGCCGGTGGGCCCGAGCCGAAGGATCTAAGGTCCCTGGGGGTCGAGCCGAGCTCAGAGGATCGGAGCACCCACAGGCTTGTAGGCAGCGTGTGCGTGCTCCCAGAACCCGATATGGTCCTCTGCTCCCGCCATACCTGCCCCTCCCACTAACCGTACCTATGTGTATGCAATTTCTTGAGGTAAGTGTACATACTATGGTTATAAGGCACTCAGATGATCTTGCTGATAAACTTTCAAGCCCTTTTTATGATGCATAGACCAAATGGCATACAGTAGCTATTTTCTTGTACTGCACTTGCACTAAGAATCCTGTGCCTGGAAACCTGCTAAACACAACAGCTAATTAATTTATTTGATCTGAATAATTGATATAGCTAAGGTGACCAACCGTCCTCCTTTAGGGAGGACAGTCCTCCTTTTGTAAGATCTGTCCTCCCTCAAAAAGTGTCCTCCTTCATGTCCTCCTTTTCAATATTTGAAGACTAATCTGCAGGGCTTTTTTTCCCCTCATAGAACGCCCAGAACCTTTTTTTGATGGGTCTTTTTTTCAACTTTTGTATGAGCTGTGCTACTCCCACTATTGGCTTTCGAAAGCCAATAGGAATTGCTGCTGACCGTGCCAAAACACCCGGCTGGCAAACTTTGCACATGCAAGTTGTCTGTATTATTGTTGCAATGAATAAAATGTTTCTTTTATTTACAATATTTTTTTCTTCAATTTATTTGTGTCCTCCTTTTCATTGTAAAAAAGTTGGTCACCTTAATATAGCAGCTTTGGATGTGTTACATTTTTTTATCTTTGTGTATGTGTCTCTCTAGAAAATTAAAGAAGAGAATGAGCGGTTATTAAAAGAATATGGTTTTTGTATCATGGATAACCATAAGGAAAGAATTGCCAACTTTAAGATTGAGCCTCCAGGTCTCTTCAGAGGGCGTGGTAACCATCCCAAAATGGGCATGCTGAAGCGACGAATAATGCC
>NW_015437248.1:0-1019 GCF_001527695.2 Protobothrops mucrosquamatus | reverse complement strand
GTTGGGAAGTAGGGAGTGGAAGGAGGAAGGTGGAGTGGTTGAGAGTCTAGAGGGAGGAAGGTTTGGTACGAGAAAGAGGGGGAAGCGGAGAGGGGGCAGCCGGGACCACCCGTAAAGTATCTTTTCTTTTGTGTATTGATGTTTTGTATTTATATGCGTCAAGTTTATGTTTATATTTTGTTATACTTGAAAATAATAATAAATTTTTTTTTAAAAAAAAAAGATTTTTCCTAGAACACTGTCAGATCATAGTCCTGTGTTGATGTAACTTTTGGCTGAAGAAGGGAATAAAAGGTCTTGGAGGTTAAATGAAAATTTATTTAGATACGAGGGAAATTTGCAGAAATGCAAAGATCAATTGAAAGAATTCTTTTTATTGAATATGCATAAAGACACATCAATTTCGATGGTTTGGGATGCTAGCAAAGCGTATATGAGAGGTGCTTTGATTTATATGAATAATGCATATAGGCGTAAACAGATGCAAAAATGAAAAGAGTTAGAAGATGAGATTAAATTAAAAGAAAAGGCTTTTATTCTAAATCCTTTGGATAATAAATTAAAGGTTTCCATAACTTTGCTTAAGGAGCAATTTAATATGCTAATGGCGGATCAGACTGCAACTAATTTGCGTTATATGAAATATAACACATTTTGTAATGCAAATAAACCTGGTAGATGGTTGGCCTACCAACTACGAAAGAAGCAGAAGTCAAGAGTTATAGATAAAATAGATTACAAGGGGAAAGTGACATATCAACAAAAATTGATTAAAAGAAGTTTTTTGGATTTTTATTCAAAGTTATATGCCTCTGAAAAAATACAATTTTTAGAAATAGAGAATTACTTACAGCAAGCACATTTTCCTAGACTATCAAATAGTCAGAGGGAAGAAATGAATTGTTTAATAACTTCGGAGGAAATTATGGGGGTAATTAAGCAATTAAAAGTTGGTAAAGCTCCAGGTACAGATGGCTTAACAGCAATTTATTACAAGATGTTATCTGATGAAATGGTAG
>NW_015437247.1:0-1019 GCF_001527695.2 Protobothrops mucrosquamatus | reverse complement strand
CATATGGAAAGATGAGAGACAACATAAATATGAAAAGTAGTTTCATTTTAAAATACACAAACATATTTTCTTCCTGTATCTAAAGGTCTAAAACACTGAAATATGTTAATAAATATTATATAAGCGGTAACCTAATTTTTGATGAAGCAAATCGCCAAGAATAATTGCAGAACACCATGTGTTTATTAATAATTTCATACAAATTAGTCTTGGTAACAAATAAGAAAGAAAAAGAAGAATTCTGTCAGGAACAAGTAGATCATTAATCTATGGATGATCAACTGGGCATGATCTTGGGATAGTAATCTCCTTTGAGATTACTAGAAATAATGTATAAAAAAATCTCATTCTCTAGAACAGGGGTAGGCAACCTTGGCTCTTTTATGACTCGTGGACTTCAACTCCCAGAATTCCTGAGCCAGCATAGCTATGCTGGCTCAGGAATTCTGGGTGTTGAAGTCCACGAGTCATAAAAGAGCCAAGATTGCCTACCCCTGCTCTAGGACAACAGCCTAGACCAGTGATGGCGAACCTTTTAGAGACCGAGTGTCCCAAAACCGCCCCCCGTCCTCGCTCCACCTCCCGCCCTGCCTGCTCTGCCCCCGCCCGCCCCCTGCCCTGCCCGCCCACAGGGCCATGCACCACCTCCATGGCCTGCCACAGCAGATTGCCCAGGCA
This sequence comes from Protobothrops mucrosquamatus, assembly GCF_001527695.2. Taxonomy (NCBI): domain Eukaryota; kingdom Metazoa; phylum Chordata; class Lepidosauria; order Squamata; family Viperidae; genus Protobothrops; species Protobothrops mucrosquamatus. The sequence goes on along the minus strand of NW_015437247.1, from coordinate 341 downwards.
GCCCTGCAGTGCCATGGCAGCCATGCCCTCCGCCCATACCCCACAGCATCATCTGCATGTTATGGGGCATGAGGGCGGAGACTTTTCCCTGCTGCCCAGCTATGTCCTTGGCTGCGCCTCCAGGGGGGCTGCTAGTGAGGGAGCTGTGGGGGGAGGCGGGGCTGGGGCGACAGCACGTGTGCCCACAGAAGGGCTCCGAGTGCCACCTCTGCATGCATGCCATAGGTTCGCCACCACTGGCCTAGATGAAAATAATAAAAGATAAGCGTGAAAATCAAGGAGCAATGAATAGCTCCTAAATACAGCCATGTGCCGGGCCTGATGTTTTCATCAAAATAATC
>NW_015437246.1:0-1020 GCF_001527695.2 Protobothrops mucrosquamatus | reverse complement strand
ACCCCATTTGGGGTCGATCGACCATTTCACGGGGGTCGCCAAGCAAGGCTGTCCGCCATTTTTTTTGTCCGCCATTTTTTCCCCCTTTTCTGGTGGGTGCCTTACCTCCCTTGGGCTGGGCCAGCTGGTGGTCGGCCTGCTCCGTCTCTGCCGCTTGCCAGCTACGCCTCGGCCGGCGCAGGGGGCGGAACCATGCATGCGCGGCGCTCCCGGGCAGGGAAAGTCCTCGACTTACGACCGGTTGGGTAGTCCTCGACTTATGACCGGTTTAGTTCTCGACTTACGACCGGTTTAGTCCTCGACTTACGACCGGTTGGGGTCGCGGCATTAAAAAGGTTGAGAACCACTGATCTAAGCACTAGCTTTGCTTGGAGCTAAATTCAGGAGCTGGGGGAAGATATTTTGCTGAATCAGCATCCTGGTTTTATTTTATTGAATTTTTTTTCCCCCACTTCCGATTCTGGAGGTTATACGAGAAGTCGGAATCGAGTAAGTCCTATTTTTGTTTTTTCTCTTCCTCCGTCGTATCTTTCGGACAGGATGCAATTTCAGGTTTCCCGTTTGGTCCTTCTTCAACTTTATTTTTTGTTTTAAATCGAGCATGCAAAACAATTTCATACACGGTTCACCGTCTCAAAGTGACAGGCATTGATGCCTCCTGCTGGTCCCAGGGCAAAATTACAGCTTTACCTTCTTTAAAAAAAAGGAAGGGGGGGGGAGAATCAATCATTATAATTGCAATTTTTTTTTTAAATAGCATCTGAAGAGCCTAATGGTATCTAGAGGTGACATTGTCAGGCTAGAAATCAGGAGACTCTGAGTTCTAGTCCCGCCTTAGGCATAAAAGCTGGAGGGTTACTTTGAGCCAATCATCAGGAGAGTGAGAGTTCTAGTCCCGCCTTAGGCATGAAAGCCAGCTGGGTGACTCTGGGCCAATCACCAGGAGAGGGTGAGTTCTAGTTCTGCCTTAGCCATGAACTCTGTCTTCCTTCCTTCCTTCCTTCCTTCCTTCCTTCCTCC
>NW_015437245.1:0-1020 GCF_001527695.2 Protobothrops mucrosquamatus | reverse complement strand
TGGAGAGAATGAATTTCGGGGATAGATTCCTATCAGCTCTTAAGGCTATTTACCATCTACAATCAGCACAAGTAGTAGTAAATGGAGGATTGACAGATTTATTTAAAATTGAGAAAGGTACGAGGCAAGGATGCCCATTATCACCTCTATTATTTGTTTTGACTTTGGAGATTTTACTAATTAAGATTCGTGAATCATCAGTTATAAAAGGAATAACTTTGGACAAGAATGATTATAAGTTGAGAGCTTTTGCTGATGATTTGGTTTTTACTTTATCTCAACCGACTGACTCAGTAAGAAACTTGACACAGATTTTGACTCAGTATGGGAAAGTTTCTGGATTCAAAGTAAACAATAATAAGACTAAAATATTATCTAAAAACATGTCTACGAAAGACAAAGAGACTTTAACTAATTTAACTGGTTTTGAAATAGTGAAAAAGGTGAAATATTTGGGTGTTTATATTACAACCTCTAATGTTAAATTGTATAAAAATAATTATGATAAGTTATGGATAAAAACTCTAAAGGATTTAGAGGAATGGAAAAAGTTACAGTTATCTTTGCTAGGGAGAATCTCAGTAGTTAAAATGAATATTCTTCCTAAATTTCTTTTTTTATTTCAAATGATACCTATTTTAAAAAAGGATTCAAATTTGGATGAATGGCAAAGAGGTATCAATAGATTTATCTGGCAGGGTAAAAAGCCGAGGGTTAAATTTAAAATTATGCAAGATGCACGTGAAAGAGGGGGACTCAAAGCCCCAAATTTAAAATTATACTATGATGCGGTGGTTTTAACTTGGATTAGTGATTGGATATGGTAACTTAGATGCAACTTATTATCATATTTGGTGGAAATGTAGGGATGTAAAGGCTTTCTGGATTAAGATTTGGTGGAATATCCAACAGATTTTTAAGAAAAAGATAAAATTTACACCGCAATTATTTTTATTGGGCATTATGGAAAATTTGGACCTTAAAGAAATGAATTTGATGCTGTATTGTATAACAGCAGCA
>NW_015437244.1:0-1020 GCF_001527695.2 Protobothrops mucrosquamatus | reverse complement strand
CTATCTGATGGATAAGAGTACTGAGGACCTCGCTAAGGTCCTGAAGAAGCAAGACAGGAGCGTAGCAATTTATTTAAAGCATTTTGAAGGCCTCAGATGCATCTCCGTTTAGACGTTCTCCACACCAGAGGGGGGGAAACGCTGCAGGTAAAATCTACTTACATCTACTCCCCTTTGTCCAGGCATTCCTCTTTGACCCAGTGGCCCAGCATGGCCCTAAAATCAGAAGAATGCATGTGAGATTTTGCAAAACATTGTGGACAATTGCCAACTAGGCCTAACCTTCTATGCTTTGAAGTCAACAAAGCAGGATGAGCATGTGAAAGGTTTATAGGAGAAGGGCAAGCAGAGTTTGGGGGAGGGAGTCAAGTGAGGAATCAGCCTGGAGTTGTTACGTTCCCAAAAGTGGTCTTCCAACCCTCATTAATTCCATTGGCTCTTATCTCTTATTAGTTGACTAGATTCTTCTGTATAGCCTTGAGCAATAACTCAGTTTAACCGGAACCTAACACGTGATCCTGATCCTTCAGGTTGCATCATTGACATGTGATCGTGACACCATGATTTTATATTTCTGGTTTTATTGTTTGGGTTTTAGCTGTATATATATATATTGCTTCCATTGCTGGAGTGTAAGTCACCCAAAATTTGGTTTCAGGATGGGCAGCCATACAAATATTTTAACCAGCAGCGTGTCTGAGTTCTGTGCATGCTAAAATTATATTTTGCGGTACATAGCAGCAACCATCCAAGAAGAGAGTTTTTTCCTAGCATTCTTTGGAATATCATCCTTCATGGAGATTAGACTAGTCCAAAGCCAGAGGGATAGAATCAAGATCACGTGAAGTATTAATACCACTTTACAATGCCTTGGTAAGGCCACACTTGGAATACTGCATCCAGTTTTGGTCACCACAATGTAAAAAAGATGTTGAGACTCTAGAAAGAGTGCAGAGAAGAGCAACAAAGATGATCAGGGGACTGGAGGCTAAAACATATAAGGAACGGTTGCTGGAATTG
>NW_015437243.1:0-1020 GCF_001527695.2 Protobothrops mucrosquamatus | reverse complement strand
TTTTGAATTGGCAGTGCACGAAATAATAAGATATTTTCCATTCAAGTGTGCTTGTACTCATAAATCTTATAGAATTTGAATAGATAATGGGAGCACAAGATTAAATTGTAAACCTTGATCTTCATTTAGGAAGCATGTTACATTATTGACTGCAAGGCAGTTGTCAATTTATGAAAATGATTTGTAGGAAGGCAAGGTATGGAGAACATTGTGCACATTGTATTATTTCTTTCATTTGTTGCTTTCATATTATTTACTCTTCTAAAGACCAGAAACAAACATATGTTACCGAAAGGTAAATAGTATTATTTCAGCAAAGCAAGGGGAGATGGAAAGCCGATCTTAAATGCATAGCATGTGTATACATGTGGTTCATTAGAATTGAAGCTGGAGAGGTTGCATTTAGGGAGTCAAAGGTCAGATAGCACCAATTTGTCAACAATGAGAACGGCCCAACCTCTCTTATCTCAGGAAGAAATGAGTTAGAATTTAAATCTTGAACATGGGTACTGTCTTAGACTTGTCTGCAATGCAACAGCGAGAACTTTTCTAGGGATGTGGCTTCTTCTTCTTCTTCTTCTTCTTTAAATGAATCTACCCAATTTATATCTGTGAGACTGCTTCCCACAAATCGAACTCTTGAATAAGCGACTAATAAGTGGAGAACTTAGATCCACAGCTGTGCCTGAGAGAACCTTGCCAATAAGGGATTAAATGTAGGAGAGGAGCAGGCAGAGCTGGAAGGGTGGAGTTACGGTAAATGAGTCAGCAACCTAGAGTCACTACGTTCCCACAAATGGTCTGAGTCTAACCCTCCTGAATTCTGTTGACCTTTTTCCAAGTAAGAAATGATGAATTTCAGCAGAGATGTTCAGAAAGCTAATTTATTAGAAGGTTTAGAACTCTGCAGAAGCTGTATGTCCAGGTTGCAAGTTCTTTCCCTATTCAGTAGAAAACCTCCATTAACCCATGCCACCTCCTCCTCCTCCCTCCTCCTCCTCCTCCTCTTCCCCCTCCCCC
>NW_015437242.1:0-1020 GCF_001527695.2 Protobothrops mucrosquamatus | reverse complement strand
ATGATATAGTGTTTGCATTGCAAGGCTTGGCTGATCATGTAGACCGCATTGCAGGGCGGGTGGAAGAAGTGGAGGAACATGTTGAAGTTTTGGAAATCAGAATGGGGAAAGTGGAAGAGAATACTGATATAAATCAGAATGAGATTCTTATGTCACAATTTAGAGAAATGGAACATGCGTTGAGAATAAGAGGATTGAGAGAAAATGTCCAAGAAAAACTGGAGGAGGAAATTGCAGCAGAATTGGCCTTGGTTTTGTCCTGCCAACCTGAAGAAATCACGAGAGAAGTGGAAAATTTTTTTAGAGTTAACTCATGGGTGGCGAGACAGAGAAACCTTCCAAGAGATATTGTTGTTTACTTTTCAAAAAAATCAATCCGCAATGAAATTATTCAAGCTTTTTATAAACAGAGATTTCAAATTTTAGGACAAGATGTGATAATTTTAAAAGAAATACCACCCAAGATACTCAGAAGAAGAAAGGACTTTGCTTTTTTGGCTGAAGAATTGAAAGTGAGACAAATACAATTCAGATGGGAGATACCAACTGGTATAATGGTTAATTATATGGGCGTACGTTATCGGCTTAATACGGTGGCAAAAGCAAAAGATTTTTACAGTTCAATTTTGAAAGCAGGCCCATCAGCGTCTCCACAAGGTATTAGGAAGGAAAGAACTCAAGAAGACAAAGACACTCAAGGAGCCACATCATCATCAAGCGTTACTAATTTACAAGATCAAGTTCAAGCTGAGTTACAACTTTTGGAAATTAAAGATGATCCAAAATCACAGAGATTGACCCGTGCAGCTCACAGACGTAAAGAAAGAGAGCAACGAAGAGTGGATGCGGTACCCATAGCGCAGCAAGTAACTTCAGAGCCAGTGGGAGGAGCGAGACCAAAGAAATCAGTGTCGGCTGATTTGCAAGGGGCATTCCTGAGGCTCTCTGCCACTAAAGATGGCAAGGTTCCTGACATGGAATGTTAACGGCTTGAATTCACCGCAGAAAAGAAAAAAGGTA
>NW_015437241.1:0-1020 GCF_001527695.2 Protobothrops mucrosquamatus | reverse complement strand
GGGGGAGAAATGTCAAAACAGGTGAAAGGAGCCATGGGGGAGGGGCCTCCGACGGGAAGGCGACCGCCGCCCCTCCCCTTCTGCGGGCGGGGCTCCCTGTCCCTGCAGGGGCGGGGTTTTCGGCCTGGGGGGGAGGGGAGGGGGGGTTCGGCCTGTGCCGCTGGGGACCAGCAGGCGGCGCTGCGCCAAGCGGGGTTCAGCCCCGGGCGCGGGATCCGTCCCCACCTCGGATGCTTGTGCTGGTCCTTGTGACGAGCGACGGGGGCGGGAGGAGAGGGAGGGGGGAGGAGGAGGGGCAGGGAAGGCCCGCGGCCGCCCTCGTGTGGTGGGCCCGTGCCTCGCAAGACGGTCGGAAAAGCGCCTGGTCGGCCATGAAACAGCATTTTGCGGGTCCGAGAAAAGGTTCGTCGCTGGCTTTTGCTGGGGAATCGGGAGCAGAATTAGCCTCTCTGGCCTGCTTCTCTCCCCCCCCCTCCTTTAGCCTTGTTAGAAGCCAGTTTGTAGTGGTTAAAGGCGCCAGGATAGAAGCGGCGAGACTGTTGAGTTCTTGTCTGGCCTGAGGCAGCCAGACAGCTGGGTGTCTGTATGTTAGTCACTCTTTCTGTCCTAGGAAAGAGTTAATGGCAAACCACTTCTGGGCGGGGCGGGGGGGGGGAATGGTTACTAAGAAAACGGAAAGGGCTTGTCCAAGTAATCACCAGGAGTCAACACTTGACTCACAGGCAGGTGCATGCAAGTGTACGCACACATAATAGGCTTGTATTAACGATGTCGATCTGTATGGTTATTGTTCTCTTAATTGGGGCAACAATGGAAGATTCGATCGGATCCAGTAACTCCCATTTCTCTTTTACAGATACTTGGGTGGTGGAACTGGAATCTGAAAGGATCTTCCTTCAAGGCTCCAAGATCAGTTTCTGTATTTTCTTAATTTAACTTGACAAAGAGACTCTTCTTTTTCCATCTGCTTTCAGAGGGCAGCATATCCATTCGGTCCTAGCTTGTAGTCTTTAAACTTCC
>NW_015437240.1:0-1020 GCF_001527695.2 Protobothrops mucrosquamatus | reverse complement strand
GCGTCAGAGCCAGCCTGAACAGCGGACATCAGCTGTTCAGCGGCTTGGAACCTTGTGCCCCGGGAGAAGGGGCCGAGGTGAGTACTCCCGGATAGGAGTAGAGCCCCAAAAGCTCTCCCTTAACTTAGGGAGAGCGAAAATTGGGTGCTCCTCCGGAGTCCGGGAACCTCCGTCTCCCAAATGCCTTTGCTCCCTTTTTTGGGGGGGAGCGAAGCGAGTCGTTGCCTCCACCTCCGCGAATTATAGAGACTTGTGAGTAATAATAAGCGGACGGAATTGCCCGGGGATAGTGGACTTTGAGCAATCTAAGACTTTAACTCAATTTATTTACATCTTCCCTATTGAACTGGGGGAAAAAAAGAGAAAAAAGATGGCTGCGGTTTGCCTTTCTTCAAAGTGAGAGTGATTTTCTTTTTTCTTTTTTAACTTTCACTTTCCGGTGGAGCTGTATGAAGAGGGAAATTGTTACCCCTTGTAACATTGATATGGAAAGTTTTAGTGATTTCTTTTTCTTTTTTTAATGAAAGAACTTTGGATTTGGATTTTGGATTTTCCCCCCCTTTTGTTTCCGAAGCTGTGTTTAAAGAAGTTTGAAAAATGGCTTTGTTTGATGGAACTTCCGCTTTGTTTAAGGATTTTCAACAGTTTAACTCTGAAGTTAATTTTTCTTTAACTCTATCGATGGTTTCATTTGAAGACTTACAAAAAGTTTTGAAACAAATTAGAGAGAATTCTGAAGATTTTTTGGAAAGGGAACTACAAGGATTTTGTCAGAACATATCATTTGCTTTGTAAGGTATTGCAGAGGCTAGGATGGAGGGAAAATGGAGCCTGTAAAAGCTGAAAGTGGACTGACAAAGACTCAAGAAGAAGATTTGGATTTTAAGGAAGATATCTGGAAGGATTGGCGGCAAAAGCGGAAACTGGATTGGAAATATCTAAAGAAATTTTACAAGGATACAGAGAAGAGGTGGTGATGGACTCAGTTGTGACTTTGGGATGCAATTTTAAAGAAATACT
>NW_015437239.1:0-1020 GCF_001527695.2 Protobothrops mucrosquamatus | reverse complement strand
AAGTCGAGGACTAAACCGGTCGTAAGTCGAGGACTACCCAACCGGTCGTAAGTCGAGGACTTTCCCTGCCCGGGAGCGCCGCACATGCGTGGTTCCGCCCCCTGCGCCGGCCGAGGCGTAGCTGGCAAGCGGCAGAGATGGAGCAGGCCGACCACCAGCTGGCCCAGCCCAAGGGAGGTAAGGCACCCGCCGGAAAAGGCAAAAAAAAAATGGCGGACAGCCTTGCTTGGCGACCCCCGTGAAATGGTCGATCGACCCCAAATGGGGTCCCGACCCACAGGTTGAGAACCACTGGTTTAGTGTTTGAAATAATTAAGTGAGTTGATCTTTTCCATCAAGGTGGTAAAGTTAATCACTCCCAAGAATTAATTTGGTGTTTAAATTTCAGTTAGCCAAAAACACTGGGGATGGTGGTGATGGTATGGCTTTGACATAGGGGTCAATGAAAAAAAGAATTGAGTGGGGAATTCTAAATATGCTCTGTCTTTTGATTTCTCAAAGGCTGTGATCCATTCAGGTATATACTTAATACTCATTCACCAGATCACCAAGGTGATCTTCAGAAGAGATTGACAATGTTGCTTGGAGATTATTTTACTTCTACTGAGTACAGTAGCAGAGTCTGAAGTAGAAAGTAGTGAAAGGCTTAGCCTCTTTATTCTGGCAGTCTTGCTCATGATTGCTGTGCTCTATCCCTGGTGCTCCGATCTTGGTAGCAGATAAGACTGGTTGCCATTGAAAGTGGTGGTGCCATAGGCATCTGCTCTTAGATACAATGATTTAAGAGTGGGGACATCAAAACCGCAAAGCCCACCCTTTCAAATCATGTGCTAATATCATATACAAAAACAAATCACAGCATTTGAATCATGATATAATGACACATTTAATCACGATCCATGTCCATCATGGGTGCCTGTGGGTAATGCTCATTGTGGCTCCAGATTCCATGATTTATGGCTTCAGGTTGTTTACTCTTCTGTTAAAAACCATATTTAGATCTTATAGATTGGCTTATAC
>NW_015437238.1:0-1020 GCF_001527695.2 Protobothrops mucrosquamatus | reverse complement strand
TGGACAATCACCTAAATATGAGCCAGCAGTGTGCTGCAGCTGCCAAAAAGGCCAACACAGTGCTAGGCTGCATTAACAGAGGGATAGAATCAAGATCACGTGAAGTGTTAATACCACTTTACAATGCCTTGGTAAGGCCACACTTGGAATACTGCATTCAGTTTTGGTCACCGCGATGTAAAAAAGATGTTGAGACTTTAGAAAGAGTACAGAGAAGAGCAACAAAGATGATTAGGGGACTGGAGGCTAAAGCATATAAGGAATGGCTGCTGGAATTGGGTATGTCTAGTTTAATGAAGAGAAGGACGAGGGGGGACATGATAGCAGTGTTCCAATATCTCAGGGGTTCCCACAAAGAAGAGGAAATCGGGCTATTCTCCAAAGCGCCTGGAGGCAGGACAAGAAGCAACGGGTGGAAACTAATCAAGGAGAGAAGCAACCTAGAATTAAGGAGAAACTTCCTGACAGTTAACAATTAACCAGTGGAACAACCTGCCTCCAGAAGCGGTGAATGCTCCAACACTGGAGATTTTAAAGAAGAGATTGGAGAGCCATTTGTCTGAAATGGTATAGGGTTTCCTGCCTGAGCAGGGGGTTGGACTAGATGACCTTCAAGGTCCCTTCCAACTTTACTATTATTATTATTATTATTATTATTATTATTATTATTATTATTATTATTATTATTATTATTATTATTATTATTATATAACTCCACTACAATTATTCTAAAAAGCCATATTGCATCACTAAATACTATATACTGGACTGAAATTCCTCGTCTCCCCCAATACTGACAGGCATCTCGTGTTCAGCGTTTGCAGAGACTTTTTCAGAAAGCTCACAGCCTCCCTGTATGTTGCAAAACACCCTCCTCGATCCCATGGCTCTCCATCCTTCTACTCTCCGTACATTTGCCCTGTTGTTAAGGAACTGGTAAGCCAACGGAAGGTTTACCGCATTAGAAAAGATCGCCCGAAAGGCACTATATCCCCCCCTCCCTCCCCATAATTACAAACC
>NW_015437237.1:0-1020 GCF_001527695.2 Protobothrops mucrosquamatus | reverse complement strand
AATCTTCAACATACGTCCATAATGGAACCTATCCATTATAGTTGTAAGTTGAGATAGTAGTAAAATGGGTTGGTCATGTGACAGACCTGATTTTATGACTTTTTTGGTGGTGGTTGTTAAGCAAATGCTGTGGCAGTTAAGCAAACTGATTGTTTCTATGGTGTGGTTTTGCTGAAAACCAGAAGTAAAATGCGGTCATGTGACTGCAGGATGCTGCAAAAGACCGTAAATATGGTCGTCTTGCTAAGTGTCCAATGTTCAGTGACACGACTTTGGAGGGGCCCCGACAGTCGGAACTTTGAATCTGGGTCATAAATAGCCCAAAGATAGTCCTCAACTTAACAACTGTTCAGTTACAACAGAACTATCTGCAAAAGACAAGTTTAAATAGAATGTCCTGTTTAAATATTAGTAAACATATATTTCATAGTTCAATTGAACAGTAGGGCTATAGAACTTGACGGTGCACTGGTGACAAATTCTATTTAAAGAATTTTTTTTTTATCCCAACTGGTTTTGTGGTGATAGAAAGATGCTGTTATTATTTTTAAAAAACAATATTTCCCTACAAATAATTAAGTCACTTGAGCCATAGTTATAGTCTTAAAATTATTTTATACAGAAACACTTCAAAGAAATATATTTTTAAACCCAGAATAAAATATTGGTAAATAAAAACCTTGAACTATTAAACTGTTCTATTTTCTCAATGCCTTTCCCCAATTTAGCAGTTTAATTATGCAGAAACATCTAGATCATGGTCAGATCACGCACTCCTTAGGATGGACTTCCGGACCGCTGCCCCTCGCCGCAGGGAGACAGAACCGCCTAGATGGTTCCGTCCCAGGCGCCTGATGGACCCGGAGGGGTTTCTGACGGAGCTTGGGCCATATCCTGAGGAGCTGGGTCACGACTCGGCGGAACATCAGGCTGCGGCCTGGGATGTGGCCGCAGCCGCAGCACTGGACCGAGTCGTGCCGCTGCGGCCTCTGACCCGGCGTAGGTCTCAACTGGCCCCTT
>NW_015437236.1:0-1020 GCF_001527695.2 Protobothrops mucrosquamatus | reverse complement strand
ATATATCTGGCTCTTTTAATTACTTCTCTTTGGCTGAGCTTTCAAGGCTACTATAGCTGCATAATGCTACTTCAGGGTTTCTCCATGTCCTGTGTAGAGCCCCAAATTGTTTTCTTTGAACTAGGCTACTCCAACTGTATCACCATGTCTGTCTTTGGAGGCCCCTCAGTTTCAAAGTAAGTTATCCCATGGGATAAGGCAGAATGCTATTTGGAAAATTAAGTTCAGTAGTACCAGAACTCATTATCTATGGAAGATCTCTTTGAGATTTTGCAGGATAGAAAAACTGGCATACATAACTATAAAGGTTCTCCTCCATGTTTCCCAAGAAGTTTGAAACAAGAAGAACCCAACCTCTAAGGCATACAATTAACTATTTGGAAAACAGGATTATAATACAGTAAATGATATTCCAGAAATCAATACTAGTTATTGAAGCATCAGAGTAGTAAAAATTACTGCTAAATAGCATACTTTTTAAAAAGAAAATAACAGACGTCTCCTCATTATTGGGTTCTGTACCAAGTAGCTAAACACTAAAACATATTGCTAAGTTCTCAGATACCAGGAGATGTAAGACATACTGTTTCCAACTTCTAAATCAATTCACAAATGGAAGTCATAAAATTTATGATGTACATTTAAAGTATCAGCCAAAATGAAGAGATCTTCTAACTTTGACCTTCAATATAAGATTTCATTATGCCTTTTGGCTCATTCACCCAATATCCTGCTCTTCAGGAAAAGCTGAATAGAAGCATCTAAGCCTCCCCTTGCATTTCCCACAATGCATTTTGTGTGCACATTTGTTAAATTACATGAATAGCAATAGCCAGGGCTTTTTTTCAGCCGGAACGCGGCGGAACCGCGTTCCGGCACCTTTTTCCGGGCCGGCCGCACCGGAAATAGCCCCTCCCACACCGGAAATAGCCCCTCCCAAATTTTACTTGCATTCCTGTTCTCTAAAGGGGCGGTCCTAGGGTTTGATGAGGGCGTGGCCAGGTTTGAGTTCCGCCACCT
>NW_015437235.1:0-1020 GCF_001527695.2 Protobothrops mucrosquamatus | reverse complement strand
ACAAAGCTAAAAGCACAAGCCTGATGATGATGAATGTGATTTCATCGAAACGTCGCTATGATACTTCTAATCTTACACGGGAGAAAACCCGAATGACCAAAGACTCACATATAAACACCCGTGAAAACCTTAAAAAACAAATATATATATATATATATATATATATATATATATATATATATATATATATATATATATAATATCATCTAATAAACATTTTAGTAATGATCTAACAATTGTTCTATTGATCTCTAGCTATCCCTATTCCTAAGCCTTGACTAATGAATGCTCCAGGAGTTATCTAATACACATTCTATTTGCTCCAGGCCATCCCTATTTCTAACTTCTAGCTGAGATATGCAGGACGCCTAACTCTTTGTTAATGTTTATCAGTTCTCTAACTGCCTAGAATGGATACAAGTGTTACACGTGCATATTCTCTGCAAATACAGTGTAAACACTCTTTGTTCTTGCCAGACAGACTCCACAAATACAAACTTCCCAATTATGCCATAGCCTTGCTTTGTTTTAGTAGACAGCCCATCAGAAGGAAGGAAGGAAGGAAGGAAGGAAGGAAGGAAGGAAGGAAGGAAGGAAGGAAGGAAGGAAGGAAGGAAGGAAGGAAGGAAGGAAGGAAGGAAGGAAGGAAGGAAGGTAGGTTCCTATGGAAAGACTCTGGTAAAAGCTGAGGGAAGTACTCAGTTCTGCTATCAACTTTCCCCATCTAAGGTGAGAATTTTCCCTCCCCCCTCAGAGGAGATGGACATCAAACAGCCAGTATATGCTATTCATGAGCAACAGCTTTGGCATCAAACACTCAGTAGCTAAAAGCATACAGTGGAAGAGGTGAGGAAATGCAGGTTTTGAAACATTTATTCCTAAAGAGATGTACAGCAAACCTGCTGAATAGGGCCCTGAAGAATAAACCATTAAATCAACTCTGCCCTGCTGCTACAATGGTGCACTCTAATTCCTTCGTTTTGCTCTCCTTCTCCTCTTAGTCAAGATATTTAATCCCCT
>NW_015437234.1:0-1020 GCF_001527695.2 Protobothrops mucrosquamatus | reverse complement strand
TCTATCTATCTATCTATCTATCTATCTATCTATCTATCTATCTATCTACCTACCTACCTACCTACCTACCTACCTATCTACTGTATATCTGTCTATGTCTATCTATCTATCTATCTATCTATCTATCTATCTATCTATCTATCTATCTATCTATCTGTCTGTCTGTCTGTCTGTCTGTCTGTCTGTCTGTCTGTCTGTCAGTCTGTCTGTCTGTCTCTATCTATCTATCTGTCTGTCTGTCTGTCTGTCTGTCTGTCTGTCTATCTATCTATCTATCTATCTATCTCTTTTATAATCTCTCTGCCTCTCTCTATCTTTCATCTGTATCTATCTATCTATCTATCTATCTATCTATCTATCTATCTATCTATCTATCTATCTATCTATCTATCTATCTATCTATTTATTAAATATCTCTATCCTCCATCTATTCATCTCTCTCTCTCTCTCATCTATCTTTCCTCTATCCATCCTCCATCCATCCATCCATACTCTTTCTGATATTGCAACTCCCGTACAATATCCCCATGTGATCGTTTGACATTGCCCAGATTGGCTGGTCCAGAAAAAGCCATTCCAGCTGGGTCAGAGTTTCTCCACCTTATCCCCCTTTCAGATATGTGAACTGTAATTCCCAGGATTCCTTGCTGGCTGGGGAATTCTGGGAGTTGAAGTCTCCACATCCGAAAGTTGTCATGGTGGAGAAACTCTGGACCATCCCTAACCACCTGGAAGAAATCGCCAGATATCCCTGGTGTTGTTTTTTTTTGCAGAAAAGAGATCTTGCGTGGTCCCCAAGGATTAGTTGATCTTCTGGATCAGAAAGTCTTTCTCTGGGCCTCTTTGCCTCAGGGAATCTCTGGCAGATTTACCACTTTCTTGTTTTACAATCACTTGAATACTAGGTGTGGGGTTTCTTGGCAGGCGTACACCAGCCCAGGCGAATTCATGTTTTTCCCCCAAGCCCTTCTGTTGAAAACACGCAACTATGCTAGGAATCTGCTCCTCTCAGTTGTCTGT
>NW_015437233.1:0-1020 GCF_001527695.2 Protobothrops mucrosquamatus | reverse complement strand
GAGGTTTGCCTAGCTTCTACTATTGTACTAATTTTGGCCCTATCTGAAGTGGGAGGCCCTGGCAATAGAGATTCACGCTCTTGTTTATTTATTTACTAAGGCTTATATGCTATTCCAATTAAAAGTGACTGTAGCAGCAAATACTTAATACAGTAACAAGATTTAAATATTAAATATAACAACATAATGATAAAGTAATATAACAAACCCAACTATTAGAGACATCATTTCTTCAGGAGCACGCTTACATCACATCATCCCCAAAATCCTTCCAGAAGAGCTGAGTTTTATTTATTTTCTGAATATTAGCAAGGATGGGGCCATCCTTAAGTGATATTTAGCAAAGTTGGGTGGTTGGGCAGTTTATCCACATGGTCCATGGTAGTGACACTCCCTAGAGTTAAGGCATAGTGTTAAGTAGCCTAGACTACTGCTATGCATTCTTCATGGGCTGTCTTTAAAGATCACTGAAAAACTACATTTAATTTAATAGGGAGCAGCCTTCATCCTAACAAATGAAAGACATCACAATCGCATTATAGCAGGGGAGAGACCTGCTGTTCTTACCTTAAAGCCCCAAATGGTTTTAGTCCTAGATGCCAAGATCATTGTTTTGTAGGATTAAGCAGTGCAGAACACAGTCTCTGGCTTTTGGTGGTCCCCCATTACAGGAAAGTTAAAAAAAAAGATTGTTGCAGTCAATGTTTTTATATTGTGGCCATTATACTTTGGAACAGTCTCCTTCTTGAGGCCAAACTCTTGCTTTTGGAAGCTAATGAAAACTGAGTTCCAGAGTGTATATGGCAAATAATAACTACCGGTAGTAATATCTGCCTTTATAAATTGTATGGATCTGAAATATGAATGTATCGTATTATTCTAATTTTAATTTTGTTATTATTTTGAATTACTGAAAATTATGATAGCATATAAAATGGATACAGTACATCCATTCATTGCACATATAAATTGCACAGATACTATAAATTAATAACAGTAGTCTGGAAAAACTGATACAAG
>NW_015437232.1:0-1020 GCF_001527695.2 Protobothrops mucrosquamatus | reverse complement strand
CTAACCACCGGTGTGAAGACCTACGTACAGTTGCGGACCTGCGCCTTTTTCGCCGAGCCCTGAAGGCCCATCTATTCCGTGCGGCCGGCCTGGCGTAGTTTGGATTGTGTTTCAGTGGGGGGTTTTGTATGGGTGTGTTTTTAGAACAGGCCTATTATTCAATTCGATTTTAAAACAGAAATTATTTATTTATTTGTGGGTTTTAGTATCGCCTGTTCACCGCCCTGAGTCCCGCAAGGGAGATAGGGCGGTATATAAATTTAATAAATAAATAAATAAATAAATAAATAAATAAATAAATAAATAAATAAATAAATAAATAAATTAAGGCGCAGCCCAATCGCCTGGGACCGGTGACAAGGTCTAGGAGCCGGGCGCAGATGATGGGTGGCTTATAAAAGGGACTCTCCCATGGACTGGCACGTAACCCTGACGATGTCGGAAGGAGTCCGACGAAAGCTTGGTGTAGTTTTGTTTTATGTTTTGTGTTATTAAACTTTTTATAGTTTTATATATATATATATATATATATATATATATATATATATATATATATATATATATATATATATATATATATATATATATATATATACATACATACATACATACATACATACATACATATATGACGAGAGATAAAAAGCGTGAACACCAGGAAAGGTTTAAAAAACTATAAAAGTTTTAATAAGTTAAAATCCTAGCTTTCGCTGGCCACTGCCAGCATCATCAGGGATCAATCCAGGTCGATGGGAGCGCTCCGCTCCATCTCAGGGGCAATCACACGCTCCCGGGCAACCACCCTGCGAATGAACGCAGCATCTCCCGTAAGAAGGGGAGAGGAGGGAGAGCAGTCCCGCCCCGCCCCAGGAGCAATCACACGCTCCCGTGCAGCCGCTTTGCGGATGAATACAGCGTTTCTTGCAAAAGGGGGGGGAGACGGGAGAGATTGATTGGATGGGGGGGAGGGGGATCGACCAGATGGAACAGTGGGACGATTGGGTAGGGCAGCGGATAGGG
>NW_015437231.1:0-1020 GCF_001527695.2 Protobothrops mucrosquamatus | reverse complement strand
CTGGACGTAGAGCTCCCAGAGAGAGGGATTGGGTCGAATCTGGATTCCCCACGGGTGGGTGGAATTCCCCAGGGGGGAAGCCTTGCTCTCTTCACCTTCACTAGGTGCGGTAGAAGGTGTCCTTGGCAATGCTACAATGATTAAACAGGAGAGAGGGAAATGTCAAAATTCATGGTGGCATGATTGGTGTCCCCCCCCCCAGAATTAGCATCCCACCTCCCACCCCATTCCCTTTTTCCACCCACTCACTTGAGAAGAAAATGGGGGGCAAAGGAAATGGATGCTGCTGGTTCTCGGGGGAGGGGGGGCGCGGCCAGGGCCAGATAGGTCCCCAGCCAGGCATTGCAACCCAGACCCTGCATTTCCTTACCGGGTCGCCCCCCAATCCTTTGCCGCGGATCCAACCTTCTCACGCAACAGCCAGGTTGTCTTCAAGTAATCTTTTCCGCTGTTATCCACCAGACACTGGCCCACAAAGACTGCGGTGGATTCTGTCAGATCAAAGTTGTTGTATCAATTGGAGGGGGGATATAGTTCGCATAAAGACACCCCCCCCACGCTCACCGATGCTATCTTGAGATTGGGAATGTTTTATAGGCTCCAAAATATTTGGGCATCTCCATCTGATGGGGGGGGGAGGAGAGAGGACATTCAGTGAAAGAATCTGCGAGAGGCAGATCTAAGGAAGGGGAGATCCGCTAGATTCCCCCCTCCCGTTCTATTTGCTTCCACACCAAATAGTGAGTGGCTCTACCAGTGAGTATCCAGCTCACGGTGAAGCCAAAGGTGGGCTGGAGCCCCTGATGCTGGATGCCGTGCAACGGGGATGGAGGGACGGGCTTGCCGGAGCCCGAGACTGCCGTTTTGTACACACCGCTCAACACCCCCGTGTTCCTGACGCTTTTGCTCTCCATGGTGGAGTTGAGGTCATTCTTCCAGCTGCCGTTCAGGGAGCACTAAAGGAGAGCGGGAGGGGGGAGGAAAGCGGCTCACGGCGCTAGCCAAGCCCAGCTATCCAAC
>NW_015437230.1:0-1020 GCF_001527695.2 Protobothrops mucrosquamatus | reverse complement strand
TTCAAGTCTTGTATGCTGTAAGTAGTTTATCAACCAGCTGAATGTAGTTTGGTGCTCTGTATTTGTGAAGAAAATTCTCAATGACATCCTTGAATGCTTTCCAGCCAATTTTCTCTGGCTCCACTAACAGATCTTTGCATCGCTTGTCATTGATTTCTTGACCAACAAAAATGTCTTCCTTAATCCTGGCATTAGTCATCTTTCAAAACATCTGTCTCAAATAATGAAAACCTTCAACTTCCTTCTTCATTGCTGTCCCAAATTTTTTCATTAGTTCAACTTGTACATGAAGTGGAGACGAAAATATCTTTTCGGATCAACAAGTGATTCATGTGCCACATTTTTCTGCCCTAGAACCAAATTCTTCTGGAACGGCCATTTTTTAAAATGGCCGTCTTTTGCATGGTTGTCCCATTCACATACATAAGAACAGTGCTGGGTATACCCAAGCTGCGTTCCAAGAAGCAGAGCTACTACTTTTAGATCTCCACAGATATTCCAGTTGGTGTATTTAATGTGTTTTAACAACAATTCCATGTTTCATATGTTTCTCTTATGTGTGGAGCATAGCCAATAGATACTGAAGATCTGTATTGCAAAAACAGATTTCTATAAAACAGAACACGATAGGTTAGGTTACAGGTTATTTTCATGATTAGCAGCCAAAAGAGTTTAGGAAGCAAAAATCTTTGTTGTCCAATGTAATCATACTAACCTCTCTTTTCTAAATTTTGTAATAATAATAATAATAATAATAATAATAATAATAATAATAATAATAATAATAATAATAATAATAATAATAATAATAATAATAATAGTAATAAAGTTGGAAGGGACCTTGGAGGTCATCTAGTAGTCTAACCCCATGCTCAGGCAGTAAACACTATACCATTTCAGACAAATGGCTGTCCAGTCTCTTCTTAAAAACTTCCAGTGTTGGAGCATTCACAATTTCTGAAGGCAGGTTGTTCTATTGATTAATTGTTCTAATTGTCAGGAAATTTCTCCTTAGTTCTA
>NW_015437229.1:0-1020 GCF_001527695.2 Protobothrops mucrosquamatus | reverse complement strand
CCAGTCCCCTAATCATCTTTGTTGCTCTTCTCTGTACTCTTTCTAGAGTCTCAACATCTTTTTTACATCGTGGTGACCAAAACTGGATGCAGTATTCCAAGTGTGGCCTTACCAAGGCATTGTAAAGTGGTATTAATACTTCACGTGATCTTGATTCTATCCCTCTGTTAATGCAGCCCAGCACTGTGTTGGCCTTTTTTGGCAGCTGCAGCACACTGGGTGGAGAAAGGTCACCTGAAAGCTTGAAGAAAGACTAGGCAGGATTTCAGAGGTTCCCTTAAAGGCAGGGCACTGAATTCTGTTCAGAAATGGTGTCAGCGTAGTGATTCCTGATGGACTTTGAGCATTTTTCAGTTAGGGGCCAAGATGCTGCAGGCTGACCTTGCTACATTTCCCAAATATTCTTCACAATTAACAATGAGAAGCCTGGATGATCCATCTTGCCACACCATGTGGCAATCTTCACAACTGCATATATTTTCTTTAGTACAGATGATCCTCAACGTACAACCACAGTTGAAATTTCTGCTGCTAAGTGAAACATTTGTTAAGTTTTGCCTCATTTTTTATGACCTTCCTTACCACAGTTTTTAAGTGAATCACGGCGGTTGTTAAACTGTTGTTAAGTAAATCTGGCTTCCCTCTTGACTTTGCTTGTCAGAAGTTTGCAAAAGGGGATCACGTGAGCCAGGGACACTGTAACCGCCCTAAATATGAGTCAGTTGGTCTGAATTTGATCATGTGACCATGGGGATACTAAGTGAAAACTGGTCATAAGTCACTTTTTTCAGTGCCGTTGCAACTTTGAATGGTCACTAAACGAACTGTTGTAAGTTGAAGGCTACTTGTATCTCAGCTGAGTTCTGGCTGGGATTCCTTGATCCTCCTCCTAACTGCCTCTGTGGCAATTGAAGAAGTGAGTGCTCACTTTCCTGATGAATTCTAACCTAATTAAGAAAGAATGTGCAGGTATTCCAAATACCTTGTTGTATTTAGCAAACTGCATCTCCTCAGGGTTAC
>NW_015437228.1:0-1020 GCF_001527695.2 Protobothrops mucrosquamatus | reverse complement strand
CATCAAAGCTTAGCATGCAAAAAAAAAAATAACCGTGCAGGGATTTTGGCCAGTTTTGCTGGCAGTCGAGTGACATACACATTTAATAAAAGACTAATTTATTTATTTTTTTCAGGCAAATTAATGCAGGTGAAATATGTGGGAAGGCCAGCTTTGGAGAATGGGACATAGATTTGTGTGTGTGTGTGTGTGTGTGTGTGTTTTAATACATATGGTTGTGATTTTATTTTCCTCTTTTTTTTGTATTTGGTTTAGCTGAAAAACAAGTAACAGGGATAACCGGAGGCCAATAAATTCCTTTAAATTTTATTTACATCCAGTTCCCCCCACCCTCCTCTTATTTTATCCTATACTCCAGGGTGGCTTAAAGTTTGTAAATATGCAGGGCATCCTTATCACACTGATATGCAAACTTCTCCTTCTCCATTTTGCTCCTCTTTAATCACTAACAAAATCAACCTGCCCTCATCTCAAGAAGGGCTAATGCTTGCCTGCAGGCTGGAGGGGGAAAAAGGAACCAAAACAAGGGGGGGGAAAATCCATAAAATGTAACATTTGCAAAAAATTGGGAACTGCCTTTTCCTATTGTTCCCAAAGCTGTTTTTCAACCTTGGCGTCTTTAAAACGTGAAATTCCCCAGCCAGCGTGCTTTTAAGATATGTGGACTTCAACTCCCAGAATTCCTCAGCCAGCCTAGAACAGAGCTGGCTGGGGAACTCTGGGAACCGAAGTCCACACAACCTTAAAAGTTGCCAAGCTTGAGAAAAACGGATTGTCCAAATAATTAAATGTGCGCATGGATATTGACTTCTGCGCTCAACGGTTGCCAGGTGTCCACTATTTGAGTGGACAGTCCACTTTTTTCACATTATGTTCACTATTTTTTTTCACAAAATAGTGGACATTTTTTTTATTCAAAAGCTTTATGATGAAATGGTACGTAATCTAAAGCTGTACAGTCTACTTTTTTTACTACTTAACCCCCCCCCCCCCCGCTTGTCCGCTATTTTTTGGAAGCAG
>NW_015437227.1:0-1020 GCF_001527695.2 Protobothrops mucrosquamatus | reverse complement strand
TGACTTGTAGTCATAAGTCAAGAATTATGCATAGTATATCCCAGGGGTCTTCAAACTTGGCCCTTTTATGACTTGTGGACTTCAACTCCCAGAATTTGTGGATGTTGGCTGAGGAATTCTGGGAGTTGAAGTCCACAAGTCATAAAAGGGCCAAGTTTGAAGACCCCTGCCTTATATGATCCATGCTGGCGAAGGAATTCTGGGAGTTGAAATCCACAAGTCATAAAAGGGCCAAGTTTGAAGATCCCTGGGATATATTATACTGCATTGTCCTATACTACACTACACACGCTATATTCAATAAATTAAATAAAGATTGCACAGACTGATTATAAACAGTAATAGGACACAGTTGCCAAAATGATTCACTGGAACATCTGTAAAAAGGACCGCGGGCCAGTAATGAAGATGTAGTGAGAACATAAAAGTTGAAAAAGCAGTAAAATGAGCAAATTAAAATGTTGGGGGATTTCCAAACTGCTAAAGTCTTGTCTCATCACACACCAGATGTAGCTGTGCTTGAAAAGAAAACCATGTGGATAGTTGATGTGGCCACACCAGAAGAGAAAGAATTGGAGAAGTATAAAAAACTGAAAATCTGAAAAGTGGTTTTGGGGAGATTGGATGCCAAAGCAAAAAAAAATCTTTCCTGGCACGTAGAAAATCTGGGCATTAACATTTTAATCTGTCAATTGCAGAATGAATGGAAACTAGCCAAGGAGAGAAGCAACCTGGAATTAAGGAGAAACTTCCTAAGAGTGAAGACAATTCACCAGTGGAACAGCTTGCCACCAGAAGTTGTGGGAGCTTCATCACTGGAGGTTTTAAGAAGAGACTGGACAACCACTTGTCTGGAATGGTATAGGGTCTCCTTCCTGAGCAGGGGGTTGGACTAGAAGATCTCTAAGGTCCCTTCTGACTCTGTGATTCTGTTAGTCTATAATCCCAGATAAATTAAGCAGTGGAACAGCTTGCCACCAGAAGTTGTGGATGCTCCAACACTGGAAGTTTATAAGAAGA
>NW_015437226.1:0-1020 GCF_001527695.2 Protobothrops mucrosquamatus | reverse complement strand
TTTGAAACTGACCTTCAATTCGAAAAGTATACATATATTCTTGTTCCCCACAGGTTAGGGAACAAGAAAAAACATGTGTTTTCCGGATCCGACCTCTCCTTCAAAATTTAGGACAGGGCCTATCTCGCATTTGTTGGCAAATAGCCAATTCAGCATGAAAAGTCAAAATTTGAAACTGACGTCAAATTCGAAAAGTATACATAAATTCAGGTTCCCCACAGGTTGTGGAACAAGAAAAAACGTGTTTTCCGGATCCGACCTCTCCTTCAAAATTTAGGCCAGGGCCTAACTTGCATTTGTTTGCAAATAGCAAATTCAGCATGAAAAGTCAAAATTTGAAACTGACCTTAAATTCGAAAAGTATACATATATTCAAGTTCCCTACAGGTTGGGGAACAAGAAAAAACATGTGTTTTCCGGATCCGACCTCTCCTTCAAAAGTTAGGCCAGGTTCTATCTCGCATTTTTTGGCAAATAGCAAATTGAGCATGAAAAGTCAAAATTTTAAACTGACCTCAAATTTGAAAAGTATACATATATTCAGGTTCCCCACAGGTTGGGGAAAACGAAAAAACATGTGTTTTCCGGATCCGACCTCTCCTTCAAAAGTTATGCCAGGGACTATGTCGCATTTGTTGGCAAATAGCCAAGTGAGCATGAAAAGGCAAAATTTGAAACTGACCTTAAATTCGAAAAGAATACATATATTCAGGTTCCCCACAGGTTGGGGAACAAGAAAAAACGTGTTTTCCAGATCCGACCTTTCCTTCAAAATTTAGGACAGGGCCTAACTCGTATTTGTTGGCAAATAGCCAATTGAACATGAAAAGTCAAAATTTGAAACTGACCTCAAATTCGAAAAGTATACATATATTCAGGTTCCCCACAGGTTGGGGAAAACGAAAAAACATGTGTTTTCCGGATCCGACCTCTCCTTCAAAAGTTATGCCAGGGACTATGTCGCATTTGTTGGCAAATAGCCAATTGAGCATGAAAAAATTTGAAACGGACCTCAAATTC
>NW_015437225.1:0-1020 GCF_001527695.2 Protobothrops mucrosquamatus | reverse complement strand
GAGATGAGCACTGCCTCCTAGAGTCAGACATGACTGGATAGGGGAAACCTTTATTCTTGACTAATCAAGAATGTTATTCTCAGGAATTATCTCCATAACCAAAGTTTAAATATGTCGATTACTCTTTGTGTTCTGCTTCTTCAAAGTCCAACTTTCTTTTATATAGAATGTCATAGGGAATACCATTGCCTGCATGATACTGATATTTAAAGGTACAGACAGGTGATGGAATCTGAATATCTTTTCCTATGCCTTCATTGCTACTTTATGAAGCACTGGTCTGGTGTAGTTCTTGAATGATGGTTCCTTTACTGTTGCTAATCAATCTTAAAGGGCAGAATTTATCCACTACTTCAATAACTTCACTGTCAATTCTAAGATTGGTTGCTGTAGTTGTGGTCTTAGTTTGACCTTCTTTATATTTAATCTTAATCCTATTGTATGCATGCATGCATTTTTTACACAGAATAGCATAAAATCCCCAGAGATGGGGAAGCTCTTTTGAATTGGCAATTTGCATTCCTGTAATGGATTATATCAAGACAGGATCCACAGAGGGAGATAACTCCCATCATCACCAGGAATATCACTGAGGATAAACAATGTATTATGCTTCAAAAAGTCAGTTTTAGTTTGGCCTTTGAAAATGATTTTTCTTGTCTTCAATGTATATAAAACTTTTAAAATGTAAGAATAAAAATTCACCATGCATTTGGTTATTAGAAAATCACTGATGGACTAAATATCTTCAACAATAAGCCCATTCCAGAAAAATTCTGCTGATTAAATTCCAGCCAAAAGTGGCAGCTCTGGCAAAAAACCCCCACAGAGTTAACCTGAAGCAGACCTCAATAAGACTTATTCCATGAAATTTTCTTGGAAACAGTACAGAAATCATTTTTAATTATCATCTTCCAAAATGTTTTTTGACTTCCTGGTCTAGCCTACTGTCCAGATATTTTCTGATGGTCAGGTAATATCAACTTGATGCTGCCACCTGGGTGGACAAAATAGAAAAAA
>NW_015437224.1:0-1020 GCF_001527695.2 Protobothrops mucrosquamatus | reverse complement strand
TGTTCACATGGCGTCATTGCTCAGATGACTCCAATGCACAGGACAGGTGCAGAAGATACCCTGCCAGATTTCCCATCTCTTTTAATGTATGAATAAGTAGTTAACACTGTCTATTTCGGCTGCCCATTGGTTCTGCTTTTGCCAGTGCCCCTTAAAAATTTTGTTGTAACAACTTGTCATTAAACAATTCCTTTCCAAACCAATTTTCTACTTGATTCTGTTAAAGGACTGTTTAGGAACAGTCTCATTTCTTGTTATATCTTACTGTTTTCAGATGGCTAGGCAAAAGTTAAAGCAAGTATAGGTAACACAGCCTAATATTCTTGCTGGATAGGTAGGGAGAGAAATAGTGACTTTTATGGCTCTTGGGGCTATACATCAATAAATGTATATCATGTATTCGGTCCAAAGTATGACAGTATTCTTTTGTAGGTATTACTATATATTCATACACTTCTCCACCTAATCATATACTGTATATGCCTTGATTTATTATTAACTAATGTTATGAAAATTGTTCATCTGTTGCTTGAAATTGGATAGAAGAACTTGTCTGCCAAACATCTTTAAGAAACATACAATTCTAGGTGTTTTGAATTAGATAATCTATTTTAAACTAGGGTCAAGCAGTAATATATAAAGGATTATGTTACAAATTTTGTTAAGACAGAATTCAGGTCTTCTGCTTTTAATGCCACAAACAGTAACTAAATGCTTCCTCCCCCCAATCTGCAAAAACATAATAAAACACATTAAGGAAAGAGGCATACTAAAGGGAGCATAGCATTTTTTAAAAAAAATTACACTGGAAGATTTTTACAGTATTTTATTTATTTATTTATTTATTTATTTAACAGGATTTATATGCCGCCCTTCTCCCCATGGGACTCAGGGCGGCTCACAGCGTATTAAAACATCATACAAAAAATTTCCCCTACTAAAAACCAATTAAAACCCAAATATTGGTAGCTGTGGCTCTTTAAAATCGTTAAAAATTGTCCCTATTTAAAACTCACCCTA
>NW_015437223.1:0-1020 GCF_001527695.2 Protobothrops mucrosquamatus | reverse complement strand
GAACCTCAATTTGGCCAATTTGGATAATTTTCTGTTTGCACCCGCAGCATGCCACCTCTCGGGGTTCCAAACCCCATCCTCGAGGTGGGCCCTTGAGATCTTATTGGGCCAGGCCTGCGCGAGGGGTGAGTCGCGCAGGGCCAATAGGACCGTCCTAGGGTACGTCGATTAAGTCATAAGTCCGGCTGTGGGAGATCAAAAAAGGAGAAGAAGGGGGGGGGAAAGAATTTTCAGTCTCGGCCACACCAAGTCCTCCATCGGCTGGAACGGGGTCAAAGCCAGGATCCTCCAGGCCATCCTCCACCGGCCAGAGACAAAGCCGAGGCCACGTCTCCTGTGCCCTCCAGTCCTCACCAGGGCCTCCAACGGCTGAAGACAAGGTCGCCATCTAGGTCCTCTGGGCCATACCAGGCCCTCCGCTGACAAGCCAGGGCCGGGGGAGAGCAGGGCCGGAACTGGAGCCTCCGCCGCTCGTCTGAAACAGGGCCAACGCCAGGCCGCCCAACCAACGCTAGGCCGCCCGACCAACCGGAGCAGGCCAGCGCCAGGGCCAGGGAGCCAAGTAACGGGGGCGAAGCCAAGCCTCCACCGCCAGGCCGCCAAAGATCTTCCAGGCCGCCCGGGTCCTTTCAAGCCACAAAATCGGGCCGAAAATGGGCCGAACGCCAGGCCGCCCGACCAACCGGAGCAGGCCCGCGCCCGGCCGGGGAGCCGAATAACAAAGTCAAGGCCAGGCCTCCACCACCAGGCCGCCCGAGATCTTCCCGGCCAGAGTTCTTCCCGGCCGCCCAAATCGTTCCAAGCCGCCCGAGATCTTCCCGGCCAGAGTTCTTCCATGCCGCCCGAGTTCTTCCCGGCCGCCCGAGTCCTTCCAAGCCGCCCGAGTCCTCCCAGCTTTGCGGCCGGGTCCTCCCAGCCGCGATCGAACAAGCCTCGTCCTTCCGGGTGCAGTCGCCCAAGTTGGGCCCAGGCTGGAAACGGGCCCAGGCTGAAGAGGAGCCGAAACGGGTGAAGGGCGGG
>NW_015437222.1:0-1020 GCF_001527695.2 Protobothrops mucrosquamatus | reverse complement strand
TTTCCAACAAGCGGGCCTGGCCTAGGGAGGATTTTAAATTGGGTTTTTTAGAAAATTTTAATATCACAACTCTAAAATATTTGGTTTTAATTTGGTTTTATTAGGCGGGGATTGTGGGTATGTTTGTGTTTTAAATATGTTGTGAGCCGCCCTGAGTCCCGTTGGGAGAAGGGCGGGATATAAATCAAATAAAATGAAAATGAAATGAAATGAAAAACCAAGTTCCCTTCGGAACAGACCTGGGGACTCCATGCATTTATTCTGAGTCCATCTGGGCTCTGTGCTGAAGAAAAGGTTCAAAGGAGAGTTGAGCTGCTTCCATTAGCAGCGTCTCATGGACTGCAGTAGGAGACCTCTTTGTCTCTGAGGCCTCTCTGCATGATTATGGACTCTGAAGACCACATTATAAAATCTTAAGGAGGACCCCTGTGATAGTCCTCTCCAATTGTGTTTTTGGTAATTCAACTAAAGTACAGGTCATCCTCGACTTAAAATCATACATTTAGCAACCGTTCGATGATGCAGTTCAAGAAGTTGAAGCTGGAGAAAGTGAGTTACAACTGGTTCTCACACTTATGACTGTCACAGCATCTCTCAGACCAATGATGGTATTCAACCGATTCACACCAGTTCAGTAGAACTGGTAACTAATTTTTTTGTTCCCACACCCAGAACGGACTTCCAGAAGCGGCATCCACACAGAGAACCGGTTGTTCACATATTTGAATCCCACCACTGAGCAAGGCCCATGATTTTCTATTTGGGCAATTGAGAACCGGCATGCATTTATGATGGTTGCAGCATCATGTAACAACTATGGTAAAAAAAAGTTGTAAAATCAGGCCTGACTCACTTAACACCTGGCTTGTTTAGCCATGGAAATTCTGGTTCTCATTGTGGTGATAAGTCGAGAACTACCTTTCAGCTAGCTAAGATTCTGTTTTCTTCCATTTTGAAGATTTAAGCTCATCCTTACTATAAAATAAGGGATGAACTAGCAACAGAATGTCTAGTTTAAAA
>NW_015437221.1:0-1020 GCF_001527695.2 Protobothrops mucrosquamatus | reverse complement strand
TCATTCTTCCATTTACTCAGCCTGTTTGTTTCGTCTGTCCAGATCTTCTGTACTTGGTCCCTGGCAGATCTCGCCATGCTTTTGTTTATGTCTGTGTTTTAAAAGGAAGATAATTTAGCAATGCCCGATGAGAAATTTAACAGGTTGGCACATCTGCCCTCGTCAAAGTTCCCTTCTATCTCATTTCCTCCCCCCCCCCCACTGCCATCATGCAAAGAGGCATACGTTGCAATAAACCACAGTTTCTTGAACAAGACACTGTAACAACTAGCATTTCTACATTCTGCCAAGCCACAAGCAAACCAGTTTATCATTTAGTTCTCCAGCATCTTGGTTGCAAGAATCTGACGCAATTATACTTCTGGAATTCTTCCCGTTTGTTTCTCTCCGGCAAAAGCTGTAAGAAACCTCAAAGGAGCCCTTCATTGATTTCCAAGCATCCTTAAAAAACTATATATAGAAAAATTAGATTGAAATGCCATGTTTAATTAATATGGCGTCTTTTGAAACGGAGAGTAAGAGTCCCTTAGGGACAGAAATGCAGGCATGGTAGAGAGGGCAGCTTTCAACGTACAGCAGCAATCTTTACAAGTGTTACCTGACGAAAGCTAACTGAATCTAGTGGGATTACTTTTGAGTAAAATATGCATAAGCTAAATGGACCAGAAATCAGCAGGATTTTGAAAGCTTGAATTTTTCTACAATTGTGGGAGGAAAACGCCCCTCACTGACAACCTCTTGTGCAGTGTGTCCCAATCTCAGCAACTTTTAAGATATACATGGACTTCAACTCCCAGAATTCCCCAGCTAGCATTGCTCGCGCTTGGCAGGGAAGAAGGTGACCCGCTCCGAGCCGCGCACGTGCTCCGCTCGGGAAGAAACACCACTTCCCGGCAAGCCTTGCGCCGCCCGAACACGGGGGAAGCCGGCCGCTCCTCGGCCGCGCAGCATGCCGGGGCCGGTAGTCCGAGACGCGAATGGCAGGCCGCGAGAGCGACACCCGAGCCGGGCGAATCGCTG
>NW_015437220.1:0-1020 GCF_001527695.2 Protobothrops mucrosquamatus | reverse complement strand
TGTTTCTTTTCCCAAGTCAAGAAGACTATCTCTTTGAAAGTCAATCCATAATGGTGCTCACACCCAATTCCACGAATCAACTCTAAACCCAGAATCTCTTTCTACATCGTTTGTATCAAATCATGATATTGCAGTAGAGAATTATTAGTTAGAGATAAACAGATCTTTGGCTCCAATGGACCAGGACTTAATTTTCCAAGGTATTAGCCCCTCTGTCCAAAATGCAACAACACTCAAAAGTAATAGGTCTCCAACAATATTTCACATTTGGATGCAAACTGAATAGGAAAGCAGGATATTTAGTGCTCCTGCTTCATGATTGCAGATGGCTGGCCTAGAGCAGCTTTGACTGGCCAGAATGGATGCTATCTGCAGATTGCTTTTAGTGCTTTGATTTCATCCTTTGGCAATATTCTATAGTCTTCCATAACGGCCATGGTCCTACCTCTTCTGCCCTGTAAATGGATGCAAGGCATTTATTCAAGGCTGTGCAATTTTACTGTCTTTCTTTAATGCACCATTAACTTTAACTCATCTAGAGATCCATTTGTCTCATTAGTTGCTTAAAAGACTTCTGTGGCTCACCCTAATTGTTCCTTGGTCCTTGAACCTATTTAGTTTTGCATTCCCCACTTCACTGCCTCTAACTGAATTTGCCAAGACATGAGTTAGACAAAATGAACTTTTGAAAGGCAGTGAGAAGGCTGTTAGTCTCTCCCAATGTGGCTGAGCACAAGGGCTGCACTTGTAGAGTTGATAATGAATCACACTGAGAATTTATATTAATTCACCTTTGTTACAACATTCCAACCATGGAATGTATAATAATAATAATAATAATAATAATAATAATAATAATAATAATAATAATAATAATAATAATAATAATAATAATAATAATAGTAGTAGTAGTAGTAGTAGTAGTAGTAGTAGTAGTAGTAGTAGTAAAGTTGGAAGGGACCTTGAAGGTCATCTAGTCCAACCCCCTGCTCAGGCAGGAAACCCTATACCATTTCGGAG
>NW_015437219.1:0-1020 GCF_001527695.2 Protobothrops mucrosquamatus | reverse complement strand
AGAAGAAGTAGTAGTAGTAGTAGTAGTAGTAGTAGTAGTAGTAGTAGTAGTAGTAGTTTCTTTTCCCATCCAGGAAGCTTCATTCAGTTGTACTGGATGGTGGAGGAGATGGAAGGACAAGTGCTGATAGTTGAGACTACATGGTGGTGGTGGGGGAAATGGAAGGATAGGTTCTTACAGGATGTGGAGGGAATGGAAGAACTGTGTTTCTTTGAAGTCATCTGATCTTAACATTCTCTGAGAACTGTTGAGGGTACTTGGGAGTTTTTCTGTGCCGTCAGGGTCACCTGAATCAGAGGGGCGGAATCTTCTTGGAACAGCTAAAAGGACTGCATTGTATACTGGAGATAGCTGGTGTAGCTAGGTGTTCTACTCTTGGGTGGACAAGCTTCTGCCTTAGTGTATTCTTGGGTTTAAAGTATACATGTATGTTGTGTTGGTTAAAAATCCTCCTGAGCTTTTCAGATATTCCTGCAAGGAATATTAAAACTAAAATATTAATATTTTAAATATTAAGATCTGAAAGGCAGTTTTTAAAGAACCCCAAACTATATTTGTGTGCAGGTGAGTGCACACAGAGGTTGTGGGGGAGAAGGCGATTTAATCTTTTCCTTTTTCACAGTGGTCCAAAATTATATATTTTCTGTGCTAGTATTTGATTTGGCTGAAAATCTCATATAGATCCCAATGAAAATCTCTTCCCTAAATGCTAGCTTCAAAAAAAGAGACTTTCTTCAGGGACAAAAGGACTGAATTCCCTTCCATGTATGCACTCAGTTCATATTAATTATCAGTCTGCCTCTCCCTCTCCAAACTGCTGTTTTTTTCCATTTTTAAAAAAATCTGCACAATATGTATAGTTTGGTCTTTAAATCGGTAGAACACATTGACATCAACCTCTTCATAGTTCTATTTGGTCTGAAAGGGGAGACTCCTGTTCGCTTTGTGCCTTTTGCCATTAATAGCTACCAGCCTAATGTATAATCCAATTCATTCAGTTTGTTTACAACTCATTTTAAT
>NW_015437218.1:0-1020 GCF_001527695.2 Protobothrops mucrosquamatus | reverse complement strand
GGAGAAAGCGGCGGAAACGGCGGCGGAAACGACCGCCACTCTCCCTTCCCTGCTTCGTTGCCCCCTCGTCACCCGGCCTCGAGAGCGGAACGGACCGTGCCTGCCACTGGCACCAGCGCGCGCGGGAAGGGCAGTCAAGCAGGCGAGCCGGCCGCACTTCGGGGAGGGGGGGGAGAAGGAGAGGGAAGGGCCGGGCCGGCTGTGGGGCGGAGGGGGAGGCGAGGCCTCGCCCAGCACCTTACACGAGGGCTAGGTGGAGGTGGAGCAGCGTGCCCGCTCTCCCCCCCCCCGCCTCCTTTGGCCGCGCTTCCCCGGCTGCTGGTCCACTGTGCCAAAGTTGCACCGTCCCTGACCCCGGAGTCGGACAAGACACGTGACCACAACACGCCGGGTATTTCCCAGCCGAGGGGGACCCAAGCAGGCGCCGCCGCCGCCGCCGCCGCCGCCTCCGGACAGCGCTGGGGCCGAGGCGGCTTGGTACCCTGCCCGGACATGCCGCCGTCCGGCTGCAGTCACCAAACAGGCGCCGCTCCTGCCGGCTCGGCCGATGAGCTTTGCTTTTCTCGGGGTGAGGAAGGAAGGAAGGAGGTGCTTTGCAGGCGCATGGGAGTTGTAGTCCCACGTGCCTTCAGGGCATCATCCAGAGTGAGAAAGGGGGTCTCTCCTCACAGTCAGGCGCCAGCCTGGAAATGCGAGGGGCTTTGGACCCCCTTCCCTGCACAGTCTGCAGGGCGCATGAAGCCCTGGGGGAGGGGGGAATTCTCTGGGAGACGCTCCCATCCATACACGCGACAAGCCGGCTTCCTCCCCGCCTTGCAATGAGGCTCAGCTGCTCTCCCCCCCCGCCCCCCCCCGCAGCTCCTCCCGCTGGCTTCCCGGGTTTCCTCCCTGGCTTGCTCCAAATCGTTACACTGACCTGACCCTGTGCCGCCTCCTGATTGGAAGGAGCGCGGCACATGACCCAGACCTCCGCGCGCTCTCATTGGCTCGATCCTAGCCAGCATTTCGTTAAAAAAAAAA
>NW_015437217.1:0-1020 GCF_001527695.2 Protobothrops mucrosquamatus | reverse complement strand
ATTGATGCTAGATAAGATTCAACAGAATTCACGGGCAGCTGGACTTAGTTTTTTTGTGGGAGGGCAAAGATTCCAAACTGATGACATGCTTAACCCCACCTTCCAGCTCAGTTTGCTCATCTCCTACAGAAGATACAACCGTTACCGCATGGGAGTGTAAACTTTGATAGTGGTTTATATATGTTTTCATTTGCTGCTATGTCTAGTTATCTGTTTGCTTGCTTGTTGGATGAAAGTGTTTTGATGAGGGGGAAAAAAAGAATGAAGAACCCTGAGAGAGACTAACCTTAAACACTTCCAGTTCTTCCAAGATCAGCTCTCCATTTGCCGATGAGTTAGATGGCAGTGCCACCACCTTCTGCACCGTCCCCTGGTCTGAAATGGAGAAGAAGTGGACCATATTTGAGACCATGCAGAAACGAAGAGCTGAATTTTCACTGCATACAATGCAAAGATGAGCAGAGTGCCAGTAATCCTTTCAAAACAGAAATTGTTGCATCTTGTAAAAAAAGAGGAGGAGACCTTAACTGGACCAGTTGTGAAAGCCCTCCAAATATACACCTTGATTGACCCTACAGATTTTGAACATATATCTATGTCTTCATCATCATCATCATCATCATCATCATCATCATCATCATCATCATCATCATCATCATTATTATGGATCATCGCACAGTAAGCCAGATGTTCAGACTGGATTTGGCATTTTTGTCTACCTATCGAGTCCTTCCCAAGGACCTGGGATAGGCAGATGTGGATGTTTGATGGTATTACAGATATCATCCCAGGATGGAAGCAGTTCCTAGTAAGGCCGCCTCTTGCAATTGACTAATGGCGAATTTGTCAATGCCAATGGTGTTCAAGTGGTGCTCCAGTTGTTTTGGGATTGCACCCAAGGCGCCTATTACTATTGGTACTACCCTTGCTTGCCTTTGCCACAGTCTTTCTATTTCTATTTGTAGGTCTTTGTATTTTGTGATCTTCTCCAGTTCTTTCTCGTCTATTCTGCTGTCTCCA
>NW_015437216.1:0-1020 GCF_001527695.2 Protobothrops mucrosquamatus | reverse complement strand
AAAGAATTAAGGGAGAACTGGGATAGCTATTTCAAACCTTATTTGGTTTTCATCAGCCAGACATACCCTTCTGAGATTCGAACCTGGGCTGTCTGCATGTTAAGCAGAGATGTTAGCCACTAGGCCACAGGCTCTTTCTCACTTTGTTAGCTACAAGAGACAGGGGAAGAGGATGAATGCTTTTTTCTTTTAGAGCACCTTGTCGGCCCAAAAGACTTCTCTTTCCCATATTTTTATAAGTTGTTCAAAGTCTGCACCCGGCTCCTGGACCTTGTCATTGGTCCTGATTGGGTGAGTTGTGTTCCGGATGCCATTTTTACATTAGCAGTTACTCCTTTCTTGTATCTCGTGTCTGTGCGTATAAATTGGCATATCCTCCTTCCGCTGAGGGAGAACCACTGGTGTAGACCCAGCCACACCCAATCACCCACACCCACCCGGCGGCACTCTGATGGCCATGTCTACCCGGATCATGCCCACCTGGTTGAACTGAGTCCTGGGTCATCAAAAGAAATAGCACTTTTCCTCTGCTTTATTGGGTGGGGAGAGGGGCTGTGAAGCTGCAGTCATCCTGGCCCCAAAATGACTGTGTGGTCCAGGTGATTAATCATGAAAATGCTTTACAGCTCAGAGTACTTGGCTACAGTTAATTGTAAAGACACTGTGGAATGTGTAATAGGACCCGCTTTCAAGAGTAGATCATCAATAATTTTCAGTTCCATGGGAGAATTGAAAGGGACAATGAGAATTTTAAGCACTTTTACATTTGCAAGGTTTATAAAGTTAGCTGTTTCTCCTGAACCTAGTAAAGCAGTAAGCATTTTCTTCCCAACCGCCTGGGTGCCTGGGTGATGTAAAATAGCATCAATCTGTAACAATATTCCTTGGTGGGTTGGATGTGATTGCTATAAAGTTTTGCTATAAAGTTTCAGTGTTTGCTATAAGGTTTTGATAGCTATCTCTGATCGGTCATTGTGTTCAATTATAGGGTGCACCCATCTGGAGGTTGATCTTGGAGGC
>NW_015437215.1:0-1020 GCF_001527695.2 Protobothrops mucrosquamatus | reverse complement strand
ATACTTTGGCCACCTAATGAGAAGGAAGGACTCACTGGAGAAGAGCCTAATGCTGGGAAAGATTGAGGGCAATAGAAGAAGGGGACGACAGAGAATGAGGTGGCTGGATGGAGTCACTGAAGCAGTAGGCGTGAACTTAAATGGACTCCAGAAGATGGTAGAGGACAGGAAGACCTGGAGGAACGTTGTCCATGGGGTCGCGATGGGTCGGACACAACTTCGCAATTAACAACAACAACAACAGGAGGGAAGAGGTTGAGAGGAAGAAGAAGCTAGAGAAAGTCACTGATGGGTAATTTTAATAAGA
Organism: Protobothrops mucrosquamatus; assembly: GCF_001527695.2. Lineage (NCBI taxonomy): Eukaryota > Metazoa > Chordata > Lepidosauria > Squamata > Viperidae > Protobothrops > Protobothrops mucrosquamatus. Next base: position 713 of record NW_015437215.1, on the reverse strand, counting down.
TTCCCAATGAGAAAGAAATAAGAAACTTAAAGGAAAAAAAGACAAATTTAATTGGGGCATCAATGTAGTGGAAACAAGGAAGATTTCACCAAGGTATGGACAGGCATAATTTATAACAAATATCACAATTTTTCTTTTTTTCTTTATCTCTCGCTTTTATTGCTTTTCTTCATTATAACATATATATATTTTTGTCTGTCTGTGTGTTTTGCATAATGTTGTTAATCCTGAAAGAAAGTAGCATGATGGGCATGCAGTATACATGTGCAGGATGGGAAGACAATTTCTAGACATATGCAGCCTGAGCATTTTATCCCCATAAAAAATTATTCTGTGAATTTCCTGCCAGAAGTTTTTATCTGTTTGTTTGTTTGTTTGAGGGTATTACCCAACTTGCACAAGGTTATTCTCCCAGGGGATGAAAAACTGAAGAGGCAAATGACCCAACCGAACAGCAGACACAATGTATGGTCTTGCAAATGGTGTTGAACTTCAATTCCCTGTAGCCCCCCAACAACCATAGCCTATTCTGAGAGATCCTGGGAGTTGTGGATGACCTGGATGATTGAGAATCTCCATAGATGCTGGGAGTTGTAGTAATGTTGTAGTTCATTATATAGAAGAGTAAAATCTAATAAATTCAAAGTACAATAAAAGATGGTCCAGACCTTAAGTTTACATTGTCAAAGAATATGACGTAGAAAATAAGATGT
>NW_015437214.1:0-1020 GCF_001527695.2 Protobothrops mucrosquamatus | reverse complement strand
TGACAATTTGCAACCATAAAATTTGCTTATTTTATTTAAATAAGTTATAATTTAAAAATGATCGCTTCTGAGAACTGAAGCATACAATAAAGCAGGTCACTATTTCTCGGTGTGATTAATTTGGCTAAGCTAATTAAAACAAATACCTTGTGGTATTATAATGTCTTTTGTGGATGAGGTGTTAATCGAAATCTGTTTCACTGGCTTGGCAACTAGTTGTTTATCATTTCAAAGTTGATTTAATTTTAAAAGAGGGGAAATAAAAATCCCTTGCATATTACAATTAAAGTTTATTTGTTTTGCAGTATAAGGTAAAGGTAGTATTTGTACGATTATTATCCTGAGTTAACAACTGCCTTATTTACATTAACTTCTGATTTATTTTTTGATATGATTAAATAATGAAATGAATCAAGGAATAAACAATGAAATGGATAGTAGTATGCTGCCCTGCTTGAAAGGGAAAGGCAAATGGATTCAAGTGAATTAAATGATTATATAATAGTACTAGAATGAATCATGGTAGCCAAGAAAGTGAACAGAGGACATATTTAGCAATTCTTTATCAACATGGACCATATGTGCAAAATCAATTGGATCATTTCTTGTTTTCTAAAATAAATGTTCTATTGCTTCTAAATAAATGGATTTTGGGCAAAAGATTTAAAATCCATTTATAATATGCACTACTTGGTTGGAAAGTTTCTTCTTGGGATGAAGATGTGATGTAGCATTTACATCCATGCACATTAGCTCTTGCAATGTTTTCCTTGCATTTCTTCTAGGTAAACTATTGTGAGAGCCCGACTGTAATTGCTTGCATTATTTTATCTTTTATTTTTAATATATTTAGTAATGAACTGTCCATACATGGATTTGACAAAATAGTTTATGTCAACCCAAACTTGATGAAACAGTGTATTTACTATCTCATAACATGCTACAAGATTGCTGTTTTGGCCTATAAAATTTAAAGAGAGAATAACAAATACACAATTTGTTTTTGAGTTGTTTTGTAAA
>NW_015437213.1:0-1020 GCF_001527695.2 Protobothrops mucrosquamatus | reverse complement strand
TTCAACTCCCAGAATTCCCCAGCCAGCAGAGCTGGCTGGGGAATTCTGGGAGTTGAAGTCCGCGCGTCTTAAAAGTGGCTAAGGTTGAGAAACAGCGCGATATAAGCTAAGTCAAAACTCTTCTTTCCGAATCCCTTCTGCTCGGAAGACGCTAAGCAACCGCTCCGGGCTGAGCTCTTCCGATGGGTCCTTCAAACCCGAACCGACACCGGACATCAGAACATCAACACACACACACACACACCCCGCACGCGGTTGCTATTTCAGAAGAGCCGCCGGGCGCCTTTTAAAAAGTTCCGCCGACACAAAAGTTACTTCTGGCCGCAGAAATGCCTCGCGACTTTCGCCGGAGTTCCCGGGGCGCGCGTCGCGGATTCCCACGCCCCCCCCCACCCCATCCCGCGGTCCCGATCCGAGGAGGAGGGGGGGGGAAATCCCCGGCTGCCACGGGGGAAAGCCCCTTCCTTTCCCGACCCCCCCCTGCAGAAAAAGGCTTAGGATCAGCAGGGGGTTGGGCTAGAAGACCTCTAAGGTCCCTTCCAACTCTGTCGTTCTATTCTGCTCCGTTTTAGTCTATCGCCCACCCCATCGCTTTGCCTTCCGAACGGGGAAGGCCCTGAACTGAACAGCGAGGCGGGCGGAGGGCTCCGTGGCTCCCGCCCCCGGGGGGACTTACTCTTGTGCCGGCCGCTGGCCCAGCTCTGCTTGGCGATGCTGGGGCTCCGGATGATGGCCCGCCCGGCCGATTTGAGGGCGTCCATGCTCGCAGGAGCCCGGCTCCTCGCCTCCTCGCCTGCAGAAACTCCCGGCAAACTTTTTTTTCTCTCTCTCTCTCCTTCTTTCCTCTGCGCGCTCCGGAGCCGCCCCGCCTTCGCTCCTCCTTCGCCGGGGTCAGCCCAGAGAGGGTGGCGGGAGGCTCCGGCGCCGAGACCCGGCCCGAAGTGGCGCTCGGAGTCGCCAGCCGGCCGGTCACTCAGTCAGTCAGTCAGTCAGTCGGCCGGTCTCCTCCGCTTCTGGCCG
>NW_015437212.1:0-1020 GCF_001527695.2 Protobothrops mucrosquamatus | reverse complement strand
GTGTTTAGTGTGTTGTGTGGAAAGAGGTTAACCTAGGAACCGTGTTTTGCAAACGGAATCATAAAATCTTAATTGTAAACTTGTATCCAGAGGTCGTTCTGCAAGTAACAGTATTTCTACTGTAATGCAACAAATAATAATTGATAATAAACTACCATAAAATTATTTTGTTATAAATTGCCTTGCCTGCAAGAATCTAAATAATAATAATAATAATAATAATAATAATAATAATAATAATAATAATAATAATAATAATAATAATAATTTTAATAATAATAAAGTTGGAAGGGACCTTGGAGGTCATCTAGTCCAACCCCCTGCTCAGGCAGGAAATCCTATACCATTTCGGACAAATGGCTGTCCAGTCTCTTCTTAAAAACTTCCACTGTTGGAGCATTCACCACTTCTGGAGGCAGGTTGTTCCACTGGTTAATTGTTCTCACTGTCAGGAAGTTTCTCCTTAGTTCTAGATTGCTTCTCTCCTTGATTAGTTTCCACCCGTTGCTTCTTGTCCTGCTTCCAGGCGCTTTAGAAAATAGATATCACTTTATTTTCTGGGAATACTTTTCAAGTAATTTCACCCACATTTTTTTTAATAAATAAAGGCATTTCTACAATATTCTTAATCTGCTATTAAGAACATACTAAAGTACAGGGAACTTAACAAAAGTTAAAGCTAACCAAGCTTAATATTTTGTGCAAATACAGCTATAGCTCTTTAAAAGATGGGGGGGGAGAGTTATACTGTAGCATTATTTCAGTGGATTCCTGCATTAGGCAAGAGGGTTGGACTAGATGATCACTAATGTCCCTTTCAACCCTTATCTTCCCTAAGTCTATAAAGCCATTCTACTCCCCAAAATCTTAAATATATACTATATGTTTGCAGGAGTAGAGGAATACAGTTTGTGTATTTTGAGGCGGCATTCCAGTATTGCCTATCTTGATTGTGTGTTTTGAAGGATTCAGATCAAATTCTTTTGCAGCCCTATGCGAAGAAGTGGGTTTGAATTTGAC
>NW_015437211.1:0-1020 GCF_001527695.2 Protobothrops mucrosquamatus | reverse complement strand
CAGCTGGGTTCTGATCTCTCCCATTTTTGCTCCAGTGTGTGATGAGAATCAAAATATAAATACTGATCTCTGTGTGTGGGTTTTTCTGGAAACTTCAGTGTTAAGGCTTCTGTCTTCTTTAATGTATGCTGCACAGTCCCGGAAGTCCAGACTATTTTCCTTAATTTCTTCCTGAACGAACTTAATGTATTTGTCCACAAAGTTGACGTGTTTGGTGAAGGCTTCCAATTCCTGTGTTTTAATCTTGACCCAAGTATCATCCACATACCTATACCAGTGAGTGGGTGGAATTCCTATGAAGAAGTTTAAGGTTTTGGTTTCTTCTTCTTCCATGTAGAGATTGGCCATGGGGGCAGGGGGGAATACAGGTGAACCCATGGCACAGCCATGTTTTCATCTGTAGAAACCTTCATTTTATTTAAAATAGGTAATGGTCAGGCAGAGATTCAGCAAGGCACATATGTGCTCTGGGCTGAGATTGGTTCTCTTCAGGATAACATCTGTGTTATTGTATCAGATGAACACAGATGACTACACTGCCGCACTCAAGGAACACATAGAGAGCTGCCAACAATGTCAATGAAGAACAGGAGACATTTAAAGAGATAGCGTGCAGGGAAATTTAGATATTTAGGAAATTTAGATATTTAGATATTTAGGAAAACTCCTAACTTGTACTTATGAATCAACAGAAATAGCAACCATTAGCAATATTTGGATGGGGAAAGCAGAAAAGTGTATGAGGGTATGCAGGTGAGAAGATTAGGAATATTCGTAGCAGCTAAGGATGAGGCATGTGCATTCATCCGGAAGCATGCATGCATACTCTTATGCAGATACAAAGGAAGCATAAATGAAGGAATTTTCAGCCCACAGCACTGACATTTGGTGAGAAACTGAACATATAAATACTATTACTTCTCATGCTTCATTACCAGCACAGAATGTAAGATTTGGAATCTGATGTGATGTTATTATCCAGGGGAAACTCTTGTAAATAATGTTTCTGGCAGATGAATT
>NW_015437210.1:0-1020 GCF_001527695.2 Protobothrops mucrosquamatus | reverse complement strand
TCCCCATCCAGACCCTTACGGCCTCCAGGCAACGGGCCATCACGTCAAGGGCATCGTTGGGGTGGCCTGGGGTGGAAATGTACAGCTGAGTATCATCAGCGTACTGATGGAAATCCACCCCAAAGCCACGAATGATCTCCCCCAGCGGCTTCACATAAATATTGAACAAAAGGGGAGAGAGGACCGACCCCTGTGGGACAATGCCTCGAAGTTCTTTGAAGAGTTTCATCTGTCCGAACCATGACATTATAATCAAGATGAATGGTTTGGGATGTCTTGTGAATCCAGCAAAGTAAGGCTTGTTTGGTAAGTCATAGTAAACCAAGCCAAGGCTTAAAGCCGTGTGTTTCGACCTTGGCCACTTGAAGATGTATGGGCTTTAACTCTCAGAATTCCTCAGCCAATTCTGGAAGCTGATATCCACATTATCTTCAAGCTGCCAAGGTTGAGAAACATTAGCTTAAAGCAATGTATAAATACTGTGTCCTAAGCACTTAGGAATGACACCTGTCATTCATCTTCTAGCATATAACATCCTCCAGGCAACTCCTGCAGATTTCCCATTGCTTCAGATTATTCAGTTTTCTTGAACAATATTATTTCTATAATTGTCTATTTTGGGCATGGATGTTGTTGCATAGTTGGGTAGTAAAATGTCTGCACACGAACAGCCAAGATCAGAGAGCACCAAGACTCTACAGTTCAACCCTGAGCTATAGAGATTCTCTTTATTTCACTTCTATTTTTTTCACCTTCTCCTTTTTCTTCTTCTCCTCCTCTCCCACACTCCCTCTCCTTCTTTGTCTTCTTCTTTTATCCTCCTCCTCCTCCTCCTCCTCCTCGTTTTGCCCATTGCCCATTTTCGTCAGGTGTAGCCCATCCCTTGCCAAGAGTCCCTCGTCACAATACTTAAAGCCATTTAGGGAGAATGCATCACTTCTGTCACCTTGATTCCTAGTTGTTAAGAGCAGTGTTAAGCAGCATGCCTAAATATCCTTGGACTGAATATAAAGAATTAAG
>NW_015437209.1:0-1020 GCF_001527695.2 Protobothrops mucrosquamatus | reverse complement strand
CAACCTATAGACAAGAATCTGAACTACTAATGGTCAAGGCAAATTGGTGCCAGATAAGAATCAACAAACTTCAAGAGGGACTAGACTTAGGTCTCTTTCAAGAGCATAGAGCAGTGGTTCTCAACCTTTTTAAAGCCGCGACCCCAACCAGTCGTAAGTCGAGGACTAAACTGGTCGTAAGTCGAGGACTAAACCGGTCATAAGCCAAGGACTAAACCGGTCGTAAGTCGAGGACTACCCAACCGGTCGTAAGTCGAGGACTTTCCCTGCCCGGGAGTGCCGCACATGCGTGGTTCCACCCCCTGCGCCGGCCGAGGCGTAGCTGGCAAGCAGCAGAGATGGAGCAGGCTGACCATCAGCTGGCCCAACCCAAGGGACCCGCCGGAAAAGGAGGAAAAAATGGCGGACAAAAAAAGGCGGACAAAAAAAATGGCGGACAGCCTTGCTTGGCGACCCCCGTGAAATGGTCGATCGACCCCAAATGGGGTCCCGACCCACAGGTTGAGAACCACTGGCATAGAGGCTCCAGACTGATGATGTGTTTAACTCCACCCTCAGGCTCAGCTTATCTCCTACACCTGTCTTTCCAGTGTACTAAAGAAAGTCGTATGTTCTTTGCCCCATTTAAGAAAATTATTATGTTGAAGTCTTCTTACCAGCGGTCTGAATTCTTAAATGCAAAGGTGATTTGTTTTGGGAAAAAAATATCTTTGTTCATTTCTTCCTGTAGTACTAATTAGAAATTTGATCAGAACAATACCAGAATTATCCTCAGGAGAAAGCTTTTTCATTCCACATTAAGAAAACATCTATTTTTTTTAAAAAAAAATATATCATTTTTTTATGATATGCTCCATTGGTACTGCGGCATTCTGCCTATGTGGGCATATTTTCTAACACATTATGCAAAAATAAGTCAGGGAAGATGCTGAGGATTGTAATTTTCTAATTTAATTCTGCCATTTCCAGTAATGGAAAGCCATACTCTTTCCATTTATCTTCATAAGTGACAGATGCATT
>NW_015437208.1:0-1020 GCF_001527695.2 Protobothrops mucrosquamatus | reverse complement strand
TTTATCTATTTTCAATAATGCTTTCAAATTTCTGGGTGGGCAAGGTATGAACTAGAGGCAAGTGATGGGAGCTCACCCCATCCCATAGTGCTACCAGGGTTCAAATCACCAGAGTATCGACCATTTCTGGTCAGCAGATCCAGCGTCCTTAGGCCATTGCACCACTGCATTTCCCATTTATGTTATACTTCAATTGCTCACTTCTCTTGTGCCAAGATTGGCACAAGAGAAGCGAGCACTCCGTAAAGCCAGAGCTGCAAATGCTGAAGCAACAGTGTGCACACTTCTCTGTTCAGTATGTGGCAGAACATTCCGTGCTAACATCGGTCTAATCAGCCATCTACGGACACACCGTTGATGGCCCACAATCCACAAGATGTCAAGGTCTTCATCGAAATCAATGGACGAACAACATACTTCAATTAGACTATACCTTAACCCTAAGATTTTCATATCAAACCTCCATCGTGAAGTTCCACAAAATAGTAGTCATGAACATGGGCTTCAAATTTTCTTTTCCTTGCTTATTAATGGTAGGAATGCACTTATGCATGGCTTTGGACATTACTTCATTTTAAGGACTGATTTTTTCAAAAAAATTTTTTTATTATTTTCAACATAAGAAAAAAAACACATCACAAATACATCACAATTGAAACCCCCCCCCCCCGCCCCCCACCCGGACTTCCCAAACCTAATCCCAGGATACTATTCATCTAAAAGTAACCTTATATTAATATCCCTAACTCCACAAAATATAATTCTACATAAGTAGGTGAGATATATGTATATATATAAAAAGAAAAAACTTTTTTTTTTTATTATCTAAAAACCTAACCTATATTCCACCATTCTATGCTTATTTTGAATATAAACAATCCATCTTCTCCATATTGATAAAAATTGTTCATTTGAGTGATCCTTCAAATAAGCCGAAATCTTTGCCATTTCAGCAAGATGCGAAACCTTCACTCTCCAGTCCTCTATTGTAGGTAAAACTTGACTCTTCCAGTTTTGAGC
>NW_015437207.1:0-1020 GCF_001527695.2 Protobothrops mucrosquamatus | reverse complement strand
TGTAGAAAACATGTAGAAAACAATGGCATAAGTTATTACATGGGAGTGGGTGAGGCAACATTGTCAAAAAGCAGAAAGAAAGAAATAAACTATATCCAAACTCCTTTTCTACAAAGGAATTGAAATCCACTATGGATATGTTAGAATATCTAACAATTCTAACACTTCAAGTGATCTGCAACAAAATGCTCTTCTCACTAAATTCTATGGCAAAGTCAGTTTTTATTAATTATTTTTTGTTCATTAAATTTAATACCTCCCAAATAGAAGTGGATGAAATAACAGTAAATCATGTAACATAACTGGTGATTCATTTTACTGATTTAACGTATAATTGTTGATACTGCAGTCACAACAAAACAGTCTTTGCATGGGCCTTGCTGCATGTCTGGAGCCTAGGCTTGGGCATTTTGTCCAAAAAAGGTCTTAAAAAAGGTCATGAGGATTGTTCTCTTGGATCAAGCCATAAGTCCATCTCAGCCAGCACTGGCTCTCACCCACTGTTGGTTGGCTGTATTTGGGAAACTCATAAGAATAGATCCGAGGACAGTAGCCCCATCTCTATGTCACCTTGCAGCAACCTCTAGTCAAAGCAAGTAGCCTACAGTTCAATTGGCAGAACATATCCATAAATAATAGTAACCCCTGACAACTTGATCTTCCATGACCTTGTCTTTTTTTTAATACTATCTAAATTGATGCCAGAAAATTTATTTATTTATTTATTTATCACTAACTTCTATGCCGCCCTTCTCCCCACGGGACTCAGGGCGGCTCACAGCATGTTAAAAAACAACACAAAAAACATTTCCCCTATAAAGCCAATTAAAAATCAAATATATTAATGGCTGTGTCATTATTAAAATCTTTAAAAATTATTCCCTATTTAAAATTCACCCTAGGTCAGTCCCGCTTGTTGAAAAAGCCATGTCTTGAGGGCGCGGCGGAAGGTTAAGAGATCCGGGATCGTCCGGATCTCGGGGGGTAGTTCGTTCCAGAGGGTGGGGGCACCCACAGAGA
>NW_015437206.1:0-1020 GCF_001527695.2 Protobothrops mucrosquamatus | reverse complement strand
TCCTCCTCCTCCTCCTCCTCCTCCTCCTCCTCTCCATAAATCCTCCTCCTAGCAATGATGATGTTCCCTAGCTGGGCCATGAAAAGTCTGCAAGAGAACCACCAGGCTCAGAGAGCACCCAGCACCCCCGAGGAAGCTCTTTGCATTCTGTCGGCCTCTTCCCTCCCCCACCCCACCAAAAGCCAAATCTGAAGACCTGACCCAAACAGGGGTCCTTTCCAAGGGGGCGGCGGGGCGCGGGGGGGGGTGGTGTAGAGAGCATTTGCCTCCATTTTAGGGCACAGCAGGTGGGCCTCGCTGGGTTACCAGCCTGCTGCAGATTCCTTTTGGTAAAAGCCCTTTCCTTCCCCCACGGGGGGGCCTGGGAACCTGGTCTGAAACAGGCCTTGCCTTCAGTTGGGGGCTTCACCTTTGATCTCCCCTCCCTCACCGTCCTCCTTTCAAGTGGGGCCCTGCAAGCTGCTTTTGCATGGGCAAACAAGAGCCTCTTTGTCTCAAGGAGCTAGTCCATTTTTTAAAAGAGGAGACCTCCTGGTGGCTTTTATCTTTAACACAGATTTAGCACACACACACACACACACACACACACACACACACACACACACACACTCCTGAAACACCAAATGGGTCTGCTGGGGCATAGTCTCCGGGGTGAGCCCCCCACTTTAGCTTTGGGGGTGCAGCCAGCGTGGGTAAGAGGCGATGGGTGGAGGCAGATTGATTGATTGATTGGCAGGTGGGACTGGAAGAGACGGGTGCAGGAGGGGCCTCTTGTGAGAGCTGTTCCCCCCCCCCCAGATTGCAGGAGGGAGAAGATGCAAGGCTGTCTCCCCCCCACAGCCCCCCCCACTTTAGAGGAAGGAGGAAAGCCAGCGGAAGTCAGCTGCTGTGGGCAAGCACCAGGGCGACTCTCAGTTCTTCAAATCTTGACCTACAGAAATACTTTCTTTGCAATAGAAGCAACGGATGGATGGAAACTCGTCAAGGAGAGAAACAACCTGGAACTAAGGAGAAATTTCC
>NW_015437205.1:0-1020 GCF_001527695.2 Protobothrops mucrosquamatus | reverse complement strand
TTGCACACTGATTTACATTCTTGGATGCTTGTTATAATTGGTTTACAGAAGATACAATTTCTGGTGTTTCTTTCCTTGATTTATGACTCTTCTTTTTCCATGGAAGATTTAAGTGACATGCATTGAGGTGTGTTATCAATTTGTTGGACTGAAAACAGATCGAGCTGCAGATGGAAGGTGTACTTATCCACAACCAAAGGTATGAAACCAATAAAGAAGAATATTTGTAGCTCAGGGTTGAAATGAGGGGTTCTTTGTTCTCTCTGAATTTGGTTCTTTTCTTGCAGATGTTTCATTGCCCGAACTAGGTAACATAATCAGTGCTAGTGTCATTAGCACATCATCACCACCATTGATGATCTTTCCTAGTTTGGGTAATGAAATGTCTGCAAGAAAACATCCAAGCTCAGAGAGCATCAAGGACCCATCATACATCCAATAGTTGGAAGGTTATAGCTTTAGTTTGGCAAGATTCTGTTCATTAGAGGTAAGCAAATAAAGGACTGAACTTGACTGAATATCACAATGTAGTCCCTGACACCACTTTAGTTGCCTAGTATTTAGACTGACTTACTTATAATTAAGTGGTAGAGGGTCCACAAACAGTCCTGATCCATATTGACCCATATTCCTTGGAACCCAATTCCTCCAAAGATTAAGGGGGCACCTTTATGGTTGGCCTGCTTGTAAATTAGGGAAAACTGATCTTTTCCAGAGGGCAAGTGGATATCTTAAATCAGCGGTTCTCAACCTATGGGTTGCGACCCCATTTGGGGTCGATCGACCATTTCACGGGGGTCGCCAAGCAAGGCTATCCGCCATTTTTCCCCCTTTTCCGGCGGGTGCCTTACCTCCCTTGGGCTGGGCCAGCTGGTGGTCGGCCTGCTCCATCTCTGCCGCTTGCCAGCTACGCCTCGGCCGGCGCAGGGGGCGGAACCACGCATGTGCGGCGCTCCCGGGCAGGGAAAGTCCTCGACTTACGACCGGTTGGGTAGTCCTCGACTTACGACCGGTTTAGTC
>NW_015437204.1:0-1020 GCF_001527695.2 Protobothrops mucrosquamatus | reverse complement strand
CTAGAAAGCCGAGGGTTCTTTTCATCAGGTCAATAGCTTTCTCTAGGATCCAGTTCAAGTGCTGTACACAACTTCCTTCCTCTTCGCTAACATGCACGGATTTCTCCTTCTCTTGCTTCCATTCAGATTGGTGGCTGCCTCGTCTCAGGGTCACTTTTCTCAATCTCTTTTCCCACTCGTCTTTCTTGCCAATGCCCATCGACCATCGAGGTTTGTGGTTGTGCATTTCCACCACTTCTTCTCCTGAGGAGTATGACGTCTCAGATCCCGATAGCTGGTGGGATCCCGGTCAGATGGAAGGCTCCCCTTCCACAGGATTTTCTTCCTTCCCTGCCTCGTCGTCCGACATTGTATTTTTTGCAAAGTTCCCCAGTAAGGATCTTGCTTCCAGGTTGACTATTACTGCAGATCCTGTCTAATGTAAGGACGCACTTCAATCCCACATCTTAAGAAATGTGGCCCAGGGAGGGTCCAGATTTGGCCCCCCGCGACTGTCCCAGAAATGGCAAGGGACCGGCCCCCACTGCCCCAGCCCTGGCTCACCGCAACCCAGCTGTGTGCCTTGGAGCACGCGCAGGAAACAGTAAGCGCTCAAGGGCTGGTGGTGTGCAGCAGCAGCTCATTTGCCTTAGCCCGCCCCTCCCCTCCCAGATTAACCCCGTCATGCCTGGCCATGCCCCTCTTTGCTGGGCTTCTCCTCGTGTGGCTCTGCTTTCTTTGCCAGGCCAGAAAGGGTGAGAAGGAAGAGAAAGCAGGAAGGGTTTCTGTGTATGTGTGTGTGTGTATGTGAGGGAGAGAGACAGGGACAGAGAGACAGAGAGAGAGAGAGAGCCAGGAGTGGAAGAGGAGGTGGCGGAGGAAGCTGAGGTGTTACAAAAAAGGAGAGCTTCCCCCATTCTTCCACCCCTTCTCTTCTTTTTTTTAACTTTCTCCCACTACATTCAGGTGCAGCTGAAGAAAAGGATGAGGAGGAGAAAACAGGAAGGGTGTGTGTGTGTGTGTGTGTGTGTGTGTGTGTGT
>NW_015437203.1:0-1020 GCF_001527695.2 Protobothrops mucrosquamatus | reverse complement strand
TGATGTGTTCCTTGAAATAAACAAGTAAAGAGGAGATAAAGTGCAGTTTGATATTTATGTTTACAAGCTTTATTTTTAATTTTTCACACCATTTCTAGAACACAGCAAATTACTTTTCTTTACACAAAAATAGAACTGCACACTTGTTTTCACCCTAAGTTTCTTTTGGAAAACCATGTTCTGAGTTCTCATAAAATTCTCATCCACATTAAGTGATATAAAAAATTTGGACTATTGTGCCATACAATACATTTAAACTTTTTGTTTGGTTTATCATGTTTCTTGAAAAAAGCCATAATTACTGGGTTTATGTATTGCAATAAATCAAAAATCCTTGTTCACAAACCACAATAACTGGGTTAAAACCACAAACTAAAATCAAGAAATCATATGGTTTGGCACTATGCATAAGCAACTTTTCCAGCTTCCTTTTTGCCTGCTTCCATTTCCTATACGTCATGCACTTCTTGACGTTGCTTTTTCTACTGTATATGAAATGTGTTTTTTTGCACTTTCAGATCTGTTTTAATTAGCATCGTACGTAACATAGCATTAGTATATTATTTCCTAGTCTTTATCAGTCTTCAGCCAAAACAAGCATGCTTCAGAATAACAAGAGTTGAAAGAGACCTTGGAGGTCTTCTAGTCCAACCCCCTGCTCAAGCAGGAAACCCTATACCATTTCAGTCAAATGGTTGTCCAATCTCTTCTTAAACAACCTCCAGTTTTGGAGCACCCACGACTTCTGGAGGCAACTCATTCCACTGCTTAATTTTTTATTATTATTATTATTATTATTATTATTATTATTATTATTATTATTATTATTATTATTATTATTATTATTAATTGCATTTATATCCCGCCCTTCTCCTTTCGGACTCAGGGCGGCTGACAAATGATAAAAAGCTAACATATTACACCTAGTTAAAATTTAATTAAAAACGAAATATTTGAGAATGTCCAATTTAAAAGTAATTAAAACCCCTATAAAATCCCCTAGGCCAGTCCCGCTTGCTG
>NW_015437202.1:0-1020 GCF_001527695.2 Protobothrops mucrosquamatus | reverse complement strand
CCGAAAAATACAGACAGATGCAGGTAAAGAGTTCTTGAATATTCCGCTGAAGAAACTTTTAGCACGTTACGGCATTCATCATTTTGTCACTCATAGTGAAACTAAAGCAGCCGTTATAGAGAGGTTTAATAGAACCCTAAAAAACAAACTCTGGAGATATTTCACAGCTAGAAATACCCATCGGTATGTGGACATTTTGGCAGATACTATTCAGGGGTACAATAACACCTACCATCGTAGCATTGGGACTGCTCCTAACACCGTAAATTTGTCTAACGAAAGGCATGTGTGGATGAGGCTTTATGGGGTAGCTTTAAAAAGGAAAAGAAAGGAAAAATGTCTTAAGATGGGCGATCATGTCAGGATATCCAGACTCAAGGGTAAGTTTGAAAAGGGCTATCAGCAAACCTATACAGATGAGATATTTATCGTCAAAGAACTGCAGACAAGGGGGGAAAGAGTGTTGTATAGATTAAATGATTACACAGGTGACCCTGTAAAGGGGGCTTTTTACTTTGAGGAGCTTCAAAAGGTTCCTGCTGACCAACAGCGCATATACAGAATAGAGAAAATTATCCAAAAAAGAGGGCGGGGGAGACACAGAGAGTTTCTAGTCAAATGGACTGGATGGCCAGAGAAGTTCAACAGTTGGGTTAAGGAGACTGAAGTACAACATCTTCAATATGGCAGAGTTTTACATCACCCTTCCCAGCAATGCATCAGCAGCAAGTTTCCCCCAAAACAGAAATTCTAATTTTACTATTCAATTAGCGAGATCGTTGGATCTTCCAGGGTCATGGGAAGTAGGGCTAGCAGAGATCCAGTATCCGCATAGTTGGCACACATTAGCTTCTCCTGGATATTTTGAAATTGCTAACGAGAGAAAGAGATGGCATTTTTCTTTGAGAAGCGGGTACTATAGCAGCATCCGACAACTGTTAGAAAATATGAACAAGCTTATATCAAATGCCAAGGACGGACCTAAGACAACCCTACAGTATGATTCAGTGGGTCGAAAAA
>NW_015437201.1:0-1020 GCF_001527695.2 Protobothrops mucrosquamatus | reverse complement strand
CTAAAGACAATACAAATAATAGTGGAGAGAGTGGACAACCTTGTCTAGTACCTTTTTGTATTTCTATAGGTTCTGTCAAGTCTCCATTAATAATTATTTGAGCAGATTGTTTTTGATATATTGCTTTTATAGCTGTCTTAAATTGATCTCCAAAATTCATATAGTCCAGTATTTTATTTAAAAACTGCCAGTCCAATTTATCAAAGGCCTTCAATATGGTAAAGTGGCTGGATTTAAAATCAATGTGAACAAGACTAAAATTCTCACAAAGAATATGATTGTTAGGGACAAAGATCAACTTATGCAGATGTCAGGATTTGAAGTGGTTAATAAAGTTAAATATTTGGGAATTTTTTTGTCATCATCCAACGCGAAACTCTACCAGAATAATTATGAAAGATTGTGGAAATTGGTACAAAAGGACTTATCATCGTGGAAAAAATTACAGCTTTCGTTGCTGGGTCGTATAGCGGCCATTAAAATGACTATTTTGCCTAAGTTTCTTTTTTTATTTCAGATGATACCTATTTTAAAGAATGAAATTAACTTGAAAGAATGGCAAAGAGACTTGAATCGCTTTATCTGGGAAGGCAAGAAGGCGAGAGTTAAATTCAAGATTATTCAAGACACTAGAGAACGTGGAGGACTTAAAGTACCAAATTTGACACTTTATTATGATTCTTGTGCATTAACGTGGATGACTGATTGGATTAACTTGTCTAACAAAGGGATTCTGAATATCGAAGGCTGGGACTTGTATTTTGGGTGGCACGCTTATCTCTTTATGCAGAAAAAAAACTGATAAAACTTTCAGAAATCACATAATAAGGTCTGCATTGTTAAGAGTTTGGCAAAAATATTTTCTTAAGTTTAATGTTAAGTTACCACTCTGGGTGATTCCGTCGCATATTTTTCAAGCTATAACCAGAGGAGTGGTGATGGAGGGACCTACTTATAAAGATTTGTTATACCAGAGTGGTGGTGGTAATTGGTGCCTAAAATCAATGGATGAGTTGAAGC
>NW_015437200.1:0-1020 GCF_001527695.2 Protobothrops mucrosquamatus | reverse complement strand
GGTCCCCTTCAAGCACTTTTGGGGAGCCATTGGGGGACACCCGAGACTCCCCCTACACTCACCCAGCCATTTTTGCCATTTCTCTCCTTCACAACTGGAGGATCCTGCCCCATTTTGGCACCCAACGCCTCCCTCCCTCCACCTGGGACCCCAGAGGCCTTTTCCAGGACTGCCCACCTATCGCCACTGTCGCCCCACCGCCCTTCCTGCCTTCGGGTCTGAAGCCCCCTCCCTCTGGGCAGAGGAGACCTCTAGCGCAGTATTTCCTGCACAGTTTGAGGGTCCTCCTGCTTCATGTCCTGGGTGGAGGACCCCGTCCTGACCCGATGGTCCCCAACAGAGAGAGTCCTGTGCGAGTCTCCCTTGTGGCTCCCAACTGGAACTCATCTGAGATTCTTCCCCCTCAGAAAAGGCCCTGAGTGTTCCTGTGGCCAATGGCCTTGATCTTTGGGAAGGTTGCACTGATGTCCATCTCCCTGGTCTGAGGGCTCCTGGGCAGGGGGTGTTGGAAGGGTGTCTTCCCCAGGGCCTCTTTGGGCCAGAGGAGAAAGTCCACCCGAAGCCATTCCTGGTATAGGAGACATTTGCCATCAGGGGGGAGAGAGAGCAGCTCTGCGGGAGAGAGGAAAGATCAAGGGGGCAACTCTGAGTGGAAGGCCCCTCCCTTCTCCCCAGCACCCCTAGATGCCCCTAGATAGCTCTCCCACTGAGCCTTGCCCCCTCCAGAAGCCATCCAGACTGGTTCTGCAGGATTCCCGTGGCTTCGATCTCCAAGGGCTGATTATTTCCCTCCCGTTCCTCATCTGGGGCACATGAAGGCGGGCGACCCCCAGGGGGAGGGCCTACTCTGTGGGTGCCCCCACCCTCTGGAATGAACTACCCCCCGAGATCCGGATGATTCCGGATCTCCTTACTTTCCGCCGCGCCCTCAAGACATGGCTTTTTCAGCAAGCGGGCCTGACCTAGGGAGGATTTTAGGCAGGGATAATTTTAAAAGTATTTAATTCGAAACACAGCTTG
>NW_015437199.1:0-1020 GCF_001527695.2 Protobothrops mucrosquamatus | reverse complement strand
CTAACCCTAAGTGGAATTTTCCTCCTATGGGATTTTCCTATGTATTTTACCAGGAAAGATAGATAGGGCAGCCTAAAAATGTTTGTGTCCTCCTAATCCTACCAAAGAACTCCAAGTTTCTTGGCGATGTCCATTGCTCTATGAGTTCACGGTGACCTAACCCTAACCCTAAGTGGAATTTTCTTCCTATGGGATTTTCTTATGTATTTTACCAGGAAACATAGATAGGGCAGGCTAGAAAGGTGATTGCCTTCCTAACCATACCCAAGCACTCCAAGTTCTTGGCGATGTCCATTTTGTTGTACGAGTTCATGGTGACCTAACCCTAACCCTAAGTGGAATTTTCCTCCTATGGGATTTTCCAATGTATTTTACCAGGAAATATACATAGGGTAGGCTAGAAAGGTGATTGCCTTCCTAACCATACCCAAGCACTCCGAGTTTGTTGGCGATGTTCATTTTGCTCTACGAGTTCATGATAACCTAACCCTAACCCTAAGTGGAATTTTCCTCCTATGGGATTTTCCCATGTATTTTACGAGGAAACATAGATAGGGCAGCCTAAAAAAGTAAATGCCCTCCTAATCATACTCAAGCACTCCGAGTTTGTTGGCGATGTCCATTTTGCTCTATTAGTTTATGGTGACCTAACCCTAACCCTAAGATGAATTTTCCTCCTATGGGATTTTCCTATGTATTTTACCAGGAAAGATAGATAGGGCAGCCTAAAAATGTTTGTGTCCTCCTAATCCTACCAAAGAACTCCAAGTTTCTTGGCGATGTCCATTGCTCTATGAGTTCACGGTGACCTAACCCTAACGCTAAGTGGAATTTTCTTCCTATGGGATTTTCTTATGTATTTTACCAGGAAACATAGATAGGGCAGGCTAGAAAGGTGATTGCCTTCCTAACCATACCCAAGCACTCCGAGTTCTTGGCGATGTCCATTTTGTTGTTTGAGTTCATGGTGACCTAACCCTAACCCTAAGTGGAATTTTCCTCCTACGGGATTTTCCAATG
>NW_015437198.1:0-1020 GCF_001527695.2 Protobothrops mucrosquamatus | reverse complement strand
TCCTCCTCCTTCTCCTTCTCCTTCTCCTTCTCCTTCTCCTTCTTCTTCTTCTTCTGCTATATCCATTATCGGACGTTGGCGATCATGTTGGCAATCCTGTTTTTATCAGCAGCCGCACAAAAAAGTGCTGCTGAGTTGTGTCCAAACAAAGTCCCTTAGATTTTGAAGCCACGATGTTCTTCTTCTGCCTGGACCTCATTTGCCTTCCATCTTTCCCTGGAGGATGAAATGGAGTATGCCGTATTTTTCTGGGTGTCGCATCACATGTCTGAAATATTCTAACTTTCATTTTTTAATTGTTTTGTTGATTTCCCTTGGCTTTCCCAGACGGCTGATCCCCTCCTCATTTCTGATCTTGTCCACCCAGCTTCTACGTAACAGCCGCCTGTAAATCCACATTTCAAATGCTTCTAGTCTCTTCAGGTGGCCTTCTGTCAGAGACCAACTCTCTACTCCATAGAGCAGGATAGAAAAAATACAGCATCTGACAAGCCTGATTTTCAGTCTTAGGCTCATGTCGTGACTGCAGAAGACCTTTTTCATTTTGAAGAATGCTGTTCGGGCTTTTTCTATCCTTGTCTTGGAAAACCTGCAGAAGCCAAAAGCAGGGCCTCACCCATAGCGTGATGTGATAAGTGCCCGCAGCAGCACTATCCCAACAAACCTATTACTCCCAAATTAGGTAAAGAGAACTTAAAACGAAAAGAGAGAGAACGGGGAAAGGAGCATTATCTGCAAAGTTGATAATGGAAAGGCTTTGGAGCCAGCACTTTGCACCTTGGTGCTGATTCAGAGAGAGAGAGAGAGAGAGAGAGAGAGAGAAAGGTGTTATTTGCAGGGAAAGTGCTTCAGGCAGAACCAGTTTTCCAATTTGCCATCAAGTCCATCCCATCTGTGCTTCCGAGCTTTTATATCAGATTATCTACATGCTACTAAAACTCCCCTCCCTATTTTGTCTGTTTGTCATCTTCCAAAAAGGTTTGGAATCAAAACACAGGTTGTCAATCAATAGATCAATCA
>NW_015437197.1:0-1020 GCF_001527695.2 Protobothrops mucrosquamatus | reverse complement strand
CTTTGGGACCTGCTGAATCCTGTTTAGATTTTCAGGATCAACCAAGATTAAACAAATGCTGCCTTGATGAAGCAACATACAGGTAGTCCTTGACTTACAACCATTTGTTCAGTGACCATTTGAAGTTACAATAGCACTGAAAAAAATGACTTAGGACTGTTTTTCATACTTACAATGTTGCAGCATCCCTGTGGCCATGTGATTAAAATTCAGGCACTTGGCAACTGGCATGTACTTATTACAGTTGCAGTGTCCTGGGATCATGTGATCACCTTTTGTGACCTGACAAGCAAAGTCAATGGGGAATCCACATTCACTTAACAACTATGTTACTAACTTTTGACAATTGCAATGATTCACTTAACAACTGTGGCAGGTTGTAAAATGGGGCAAAACTCACTTAACAACTGTCTTGCTTAGCATTGGAAATTTTTTGGTTCAATTGTGATCACAGGTCAAGAACTTTCTGATTTTGTTCCTCTTTTATGTACATTGAAATTAAACCACATTTTCTCTTTTGGATATAAAAGGAACTCTTTAAAAGAATTAAACACAATAGAAATGACAAGTAGGCAGAAAGCTAGATTTTAGATGCTTAATATGCTGTGGATTATTAGACCAAAATTTATATCTGAATTGGCCCATTTTGTATTTCTAATTTGTAAGCACTTTGTGGAAAATACATACTAGATCAAGGCTATTGTACCCAAGCTTAGCTTATATTGGTAAGCCATGATTTAAATTCCATTCAAACCAGTTTTATCAGGTTCGCCTGATTCACCAGTTGCGGCCTTTTCTGGACCGGGACGCCCTATGCACGGTCTGGACCGGGACGCCCTACGCACGGTCACTCACGCACTTGTCACCTCCCGCCTGGACTACTGTAATGCTCTCTACATGGGGCTCCCCTTGAGGAGCACCCGGAGGCTCCAGCTGGTCCAAAATGCGGCCGCGCGGGCGGTGTTGGGGGGGACTCGACGTTCCCACGTGACGCCGCTGCTGCGCGAGCTGCATTGGCTG
>NW_015437196.1:0-1020 GCF_001527695.2 Protobothrops mucrosquamatus | reverse complement strand
CGACTGTGGACTGTATTCGAGGAGGGAACTGCTGGCCCTGCGCGACTCCCCCATCGCGCAGGCATGGCCCAATACCATTCTAAGGGTCGGCCTTGATGAAGGGGTCTGGAACCCCGAGAGGTGGCACTCAGCGACAGCACTGAGGGAACTAAGAAGAAGGAAATTACGGGTCTTCTTAGAGGGGTGTTTTATTAAATTTCTAGGGGGTTCGGGGTTGGCCCGAGAGGAACTAGGGGAGTCCTCTCCGAGGCCAAGGCCAGTCCTGTCTGGGGGGCGCGGAGTGGTAAGGGAGGAGACTGGGGAGTTGGCGGAGGGTGGTGTGATAGGTACGGTCAGTGGGAGGGGCAGATATGGCGGCAGCAGAGGACGGGCGGCTTCCCCTGGGCGGCTTCCCCTGGGCGCCCGCTTTGATCGTGGGGGTTTTTCTGGCTGCCCCCCTCGGCCCCTTCCGGATTCGGAGATGTCCTGGACGACCTGGAGGGCCTCCCCGACGATCTGGAGGCCCGCGTGGACTCGGTGGCCTTCTTGGTGGCTGCGGCGGCCCCTACAGGCGCCCCCCCCGACGATGGTTTTCAGCCTCCCCGGCGGCCTGGGACCTTCGGAGGGCTCTTCGGGCAGGCTCGACGGCCCCCTGGTGGTGGCAGCCCTGGTGGTCGCGATGGCTGAGCGGTTTGTTTGATCTATCCGAGGGCCTTTTTGGCCGTTTTGATTTCAACTGGAGGCCTTTCAGAGCCTCCCCAGCAGCCTTGACGATCTCTATGGCCTTCCCAGCGGCCTTTCCAGCGGCCTTGGCCGGGCAAGGGCCTGGGTTTGGGCCTGGACCTGGACTTGGCCCGCCCCGGCCTAGAGGATATCTCGCGGCCTGTTTGTGTCTCCGTTTGACCTGGTTTTGAAAGACCTAAGGGGACTGAACATCACTCCTCCCTCTATGCCACGGACTCTCTTGTTCGGACCATGTACACGAAGACGGCCCTGTTGGCCCTGCGCGATTCACCCCTCGCGCAGGCCTGGCCCAGGAAC
>NW_015437195.1:0-1020 GCF_001527695.2 Protobothrops mucrosquamatus | reverse complement strand
ATGTAACAATTTATAGAACTGTTTCTGCTGTTGATTTGGGGCATATAATCCAATAATAAGACATTTCTTCCCGTTCAATAATATTTCAACAAGAACATATCTTCCTTCTGAATCAGCATCAATCAATTTGGGTTGAAAGTCTTTCCTGATATAAACAACTACTCCACCTCTTTTCTGCGGCGCAGGTGCCATAAAATGTATACCCAACCGTGAGTTAGACAAATATTTTTGATCTTTAGCTGTAATATGAGTTTCTTGTAAACAAACAACATCATTTTTATGTTGTTTCAAATAATAGAATATCTTTTTCCTTTTCTTTGGAGAATTCAAACCATTAACATTCCAAGTCAGGAACCTTGCCATCTTTAGTGGCAGCGAGCCTCTGGAGCGCTCCTTGTAGATCAGCTGTTACTGATTTCTTCGGCCTCGCCCCTCCCACTGGCTCCGAGATGACTTGCTGTGCAACGGGTACATCCACTCTTTGTTGCTCTCTTTCTTTACGTTTGTGAGCTGCACGGGTCATTCTTTGTGATTTGGGATCTTCTCTAATTTCCATAAGTTGTTGCTTAACTTGCTCTTGATTTTGTAATTCTATGAAACTTGATGACAATATAGCTCCTTCAGCCACTTTATCTTCACCAGTTCTTTCCTTCCTGGCACCTTGTGGAGATGAAGGAGAACCTGCTTTCAGAATTGAAGTATAAAAATCTTTTGCCTTTACAATGGTGTTGAGCCTATAGTGTATTCCCATGTAATTGACCATAATACCAGCAGGTATCTCCCATCTGAATTGAATTTGACGCTTTTTCAACTCTTCAGCCAGGAAGGCAAAATCCTTCCTTCTTCTGAGTATTTTGGGTGGTATCTCCTTTAAAATTATAACATCTTGTCCTGATACTTGAAATCTTTGGTTGTAAAAAGCTTGAATAATTTGATTACGGATTGATTTTCTGGAAAAGTAGATAACAACATCTCTTGGGAGGTTTCTCTGTCTTGCAAACCATGAATTGACCCTAAAAA
>NW_015437194.1:0-1020 GCF_001527695.2 Protobothrops mucrosquamatus | reverse complement strand
TTTTTGGCAGCTGCAGCACACTGCTGGCTCATATTTAGGTGATTGTCCACTAGGACTCCGAGGTCCCTCTCACAGTTACTACTATTGAGCAAGGTGCCACCTATGCTGTACTTGTGCATTTGGTTTTTCTTGCCTAAATGTAGAACCTTGCTTTTTTCACCATTGAATTTCATTTTGTTAGATAGCGCCCAGTGTTCAAATCTGTCCAGATCCTCCTGTATCCTAAGCCTGTCTTCTGGGGTGTTGGCTATTCCTGCCAGCTTGGTGTCGTCTGCAAATCTGATGAGTTCCCCATCTATCCCCTCGTCCAAATCGTTGATGAAGATGTTGAAGAGCACTGGGCCCAGAACAGAGACTTGGGGCACCCCACTACAAACTTCCCTCCATGTAGATGCGGTTCCATTGAGGACCACACGCTGAGTACGGCCGGTCAGCCAGCTACGGATCCATCTGGTGGTGATGCTGTCTACCCCACATTTCTCTATCTTGTCAAGTAGTAATCTTTTTGGGCAAATGTTTAGACAAATCTAAGTATGCCCACAGCTGACTGATGTAACCTGAAATCTAAAGAGCCTTTCCATAGATAATAACAAAGGAGGACTTTGTAGTACCTTAACATATTTGCTAGTATTAGTAACTACATTCATTATGTTAGATAATCCTGAACATTGGTGTTGTTTAGAAGCTATTTCTTCTGTGACTTGGAACAATTTGGTCTGACATTTCTTTGGGCCATAGCCCAAATGAAATTATAGTTTCATTTCTTCTGATATCTAGTCCGACTGTTGTGGATTTGTCAGGTAGTGTTAGAATCACAAACCTGTAGTATGGGTTTGTGAGAAATTAGGCATCCCATATTAACTAATTATAGTAATCAGGCAAGAAGTCACTGTAGTGGATGTGTTAAATTAGCACTTTCTGACTGGGCCTTGCTTTTTAGAGAAGTGGTTAGCTTTTGCATCCTACTTTTAAAGATTTTCCTGAAAATCCATCTTCTTTATAGTAGTGAAGATATAGCAC
>NW_015437193.1:0-1020 GCF_001527695.2 Protobothrops mucrosquamatus | reverse complement strand
AATTATAAAATTCCTATCTGGGCAATTCCAGGACAGGTAATAGAGGGGATATCTAGGGGAGTTAATTTGGATAAAGTTTCTTATAAGGAACTACTTCGTCCGGTAGGACGAGACTGGCAAATTAAATCTTTAGTAGATTTGAAACAAGAAAATATTGAATATTCTTGGTTTTATTACAATCAATTGCTAATGAGGTGGCGTTTGGATCAAAAAGTTGGTATTACTTTGCAGGATGGAAATTTGATTAAACAGATTAAAGATCAATCTCAAGCTCATATTAAAAGAATTTATAATGCTTTGATAGAGTTGGATTCAGAAACGGAATTGGTCAAGGATTGTATGATAAAATGGGCTCAAAATATTCAAGAAACGATTTCATTGGATACATGGGAAATAATTTGGGTTAGAAATGTGAAATTTACTCAAGCTCAAAATTTAAGACAAAAATTTTTATAAAATGTTTTATAGGTGGCATTTGGATCCTCAAAAATTGTCATGCATGTATCCTAATTTACAACCTAAGTGTTGGAGATGTGGAAATTTAGATGCAACTTATTTTCATATTTGGTGGACATGTAGGGAAATAAAAGCATTTTGGATAAAAATTTGGTGGAATATTCAAAAATTTTTTAAGAAAAAGATAAAGTTTACACCGCAGATATTTTTGTTAGGTATTATGGAAGATTTAGATGTTAAAGAAATGAATTTGATGTTGAATCTTATAACGGCTGCAAGACTACTAGTAGCTCAATATTGGAAAACGGAACGTCTGCCCACTATAGAAGAATGGTCACTTAAAGTCTCAAATTTAGCAGAAATGCCCAAGATTTCCGCTTATGTGAAGGACTATTCACAAGAAAGATATATTTCGGTTTGGAGAAGATGGATAGATTATATTGAGAAGAAATATGGGACCAAAAAGTTCCATTTGGTTTTTGAGTGAATTTTAGAGTATTATTGTTGTTATATAGTTATACAGTTTATTTATCTTTATTTTTAATTATTAATATGATATTATTA
>NW_015437192.1:0-1021 GCF_001527695.2 Protobothrops mucrosquamatus | reverse complement strand
TCCTACTTGATCTGGCATGTTTCCATTTCTGGGCTGGACAAAATTAAGTTGGACGCCTCTCCCCATTGTAAGAAGCCCTGCAGTTTTAATCCAAGTTGGCCATCAAGATGGGGCCTAGAATTTCTCCTCAGGTGCAATTTGCCTGCGATTTTCCAATGCACAAAACTTCAAAGGCAGTTTCTCCAAATGCACATCTGATTAAAAAAAAAAAACCTCATCGCAAAACTGGAACGCGTTGGATGCCAAAGGATAAATGATATTCCAGCTTGCATCTCCGTTCGGAAAGGGCTGTTTCGGTGTCTCCACATAAACATGCAATTCTGATAGATCCCTGCCTGGCCCTCCTCGTGCACATTCCTGGTTACACTGTGACTCTCATAGACTTGGCTAGATTCCTCTCTTGGCTTGGAACCATAATTGTATCATGTTAGATTAGAGCATGGAAAAAAGGATGGTACACTTGGCGATGGATCAAAGCCCAGCACAGGAGACTAGTCTTTGGATGCTTGAATGGAGCCTTCGTTGAAAACATTGGGAGCTGACCGGGCTCTTTTTGACCGTCACTTGGTTGGGGGACCTGATTGTTCCAGGTGCTGGGCGTGGGCGGTGCTCAATTGCGCGGACTCATTCTTCAAAGCATATTTCTGCAAGGCAAATGATTTGCTGCCATCTGTTAATGCAGATCAGACTGTAGCCTCCTGGGAGGCCTGTAATCCTTTCTAATTACTTCTGACCTCACCTCGCTCTTGTGGACTTGTTTGCCAGCCTCCCTGCAGTATCAGCCTTGCCCTCCCTCCCTTCCTCCTTCCCTCCCTCCATTCCTTCCTTCCTCCCTCCCTCCCTCCCTCCTTCCCTTCCTTCCTTCCTTCCTCTCTTCCTTCTTTCCTTATTCCCTCCCTTCCTCCCTCCCTCCCTTCCCTTCCCTTCCCTTCTCTCCCTCCCTGTCTTTCCCTTGATTCCTTCCTTCCTTCCTTCCCTTCCTTCCCTTCCTCCTCTCCTCTTCTCTCTCTCCCTCTCTCCC
>NW_015437191.1:0-1021 GCF_001527695.2 Protobothrops mucrosquamatus | reverse complement strand
GATGAGGGTGGAGTAGTAATTAGTTCTAACCACCCTCATCGCCACTAGGTAGGACCTAACATATGTCCTTACCTGTGTTCGGTCGGATTCGGTTCGGCTGGCCCTCCAGCTGCTCTCTAGGCGTCTTTTCCGGCGTTTCATCTCTCTCAGCTCCTCGGTGAACCAAGGAGCCAGTCGAGATCTATGCCGGGTCAGAGGCTGCAAAGGCACGACTCGGTCTAATGCTGCGGCAGATGGCCAACTCATGCTCGTGAATCCTGGTCCTGAGCCATTTGGTTGTATCCCCAACACAACTGCAGTGGCAATTCTCGCATTTTATTCTATATACCACTGAGGATCTTTCTTCATTGGGGAGAGGCTCTTTGGGATGCATTACCTTAGCACGCAGGGTTTGGTCTGGTTTATGGGTTTATATATATAAAACCAGCTGTTTATTGTTAAAAATCTATATAAATAAAAATGTAAATGTTTGTTTGTTCAAAATCTTAAATCTCCGAAAGTTCTTCACCGATTGCTTTGAAATTTTGACACAACATTGCATTCGAATACGCACGTGTTTTTATATACCTACTATTATATAGATGTCACACCTGTGACAGGTAAAACATGCTTTTTTTGAAAAACAGCGCCATCTGTTGGACGTAAAAGCAACACACGCTACGATTTTACAATTCCATTTCAATGTTTCCGATTTATGAATGGAACAACAAAAAATATTGTATACCCACAAGCATTGTGAAATTAAACATATTAGAAACGTGCGCTTTCTCTTTTCTTTCTTTTCCATTTAACCAGACTGAGCCACAGCAACACGTGGCCGGGTACAGCTAGTAAAAAAATAAAAACACTATTTACAATACTAAAAATAACCTTAGCTTTTGCTGGTCCATTGCCAGTGTCATCAGAGTGACTGTTAGGGGGTGAGGAGTTTTCTTATAAACCTTGCTGACTCAGTATTCTGCCCATTGAACGTGTAATAGGGCTGTCTGTCCTAACCGGCGGTAATTGCCTCAATTGTTCC
>NW_015437190.1:0-1021 GCF_001527695.2 Protobothrops mucrosquamatus | reverse complement strand
GTTTTAGTTCTACGGTGACCGGATTGATGATCCTTACTATGGGGAAAGGCCCCAAGAATTTTGGTCCCAATTTCTTGCTGGGCAATTTGAGGCGTAAATATTTAGTTGACAAATAAACCTTTTCCCCAACTTGGAATGTTCTTTGGGGAGCCCTCTTTCTATCAGCCTGCTTTTTATAGGTTTCAAAAGTCTTTTTTAAGGCAGTTTGTGTGTTTCTCCAAACTTCTTCCCACCCCCTCACCCATTGGTCAAGTGTCTGGGAAGTGGAGGGCACCTGAGGGTATTCAGGTATTGGGCTGAACTCTTTTCCTGTGGCCACTCTGAAAGGCGTGTAACCGGTGCTGCTGTGCACAGAATTATTGTACGCCACCTCTGCAAAAGGGAGGAGGTCAGTCCAGTTCGTCTGCTGGTAAGAAATGTAGCATCTAAGATATTGCTCCACCATTTTGTTAGCGGATTCTGCAGCCCCATTGGTGGCCGGATGAAAAGCAGATGATAAACCTTGAGATGATCCAATTAATGTAAGGAAAGTTCTCCAAAACTTCGCTCTGAACTGCACCCCCCTGTCCGAAATTATTCGCTTAGGGGCGCCATGCAGCCGGTAGATATGTTTCAGGAACAATTTGGTCAGTCGTTGGGCAGATGGGAGTCCTTTGCAGGCGATGAAATGAGCCTGCTTCAAGAACAGGTCTATTACAGTCCAGATGACGGTATTTCCTCTACTTTCAGGTAGGTCTACTATAAAGTCCATAGCTATTTCTTCCCATGGTTGGGAAGGGTCTGTCATGGGTTGCAGTAACCCAGGGGTTTTCCCTGGGATTATTTTCATTGTGGCACATACAGTACAACTTTTTACATAGTTTTCCACATCCCTTTTCAGCCCCGGCCACCAAAATTGCCGGCGGGTGAGGTGTAGGGTTTTCAAATATCCAAAGTGTCCAGCCTGTTTTACATCATGGCTGTGTTTGAGAGCATTAAGACGGAGGGCTTCTGGCAAATATAGTTTCCCCCCTTTGTAAGC
>NW_015437189.1:0-1021 GCF_001527695.2 Protobothrops mucrosquamatus | reverse complement strand
TCCCATGTATTTTGCCAGGAAACATAGATAGGGCAGCCTACAAACCTACGTGCCCTCCTAACCATACCCAAGCACTCCGAGTTTGTTGGCAATGTTCATTT
The DNA here is from genome assembly GCF_001527695.2 of Protobothrops mucrosquamatus. Taxonomy (NCBI): domain Eukaryota; kingdom Metazoa; phylum Chordata; class Lepidosauria; order Squamata; family Viperidae; genus Protobothrops; species Protobothrops mucrosquamatus. Next base: position 920 of record NW_015437189.1, on the reverse strand, counting down.
TACTCTACGAGTTCATGGTTACCTAACCCTAACCCTAAGTGGAATTTTCCTCCTAGGTTATTTCCCCATGTATTTTGTTAGGAAACATAGATAGGGCAGCCTACAAACCTACGTGCCCTCCTAACCATACCCAAGCACTCCGAGTTTGTTGGCAATGTTCATTTTACTCTACGAGTTCATGGTTACCTAACCCTAACCCTAAGTGGAATTTTCCTCCTAGGTTATTTCCCCATGTATTTTGTTAGGAAACATAGATAGGGCAACTTAGAAATGTAAGTGCACTCCTAACCATACCCAAGCACTCCGAGTGTGTTGGTGATGTCCATTTTGCTCCATGAGTTCATGGTGACCTAACCCTAACCCTAAGTGGAATTTTCCTCCCATGGGATATTCCCATGTATTTTATCAGGAAACAGAGATAGCACAGCCTAGAAAAGTAACTTCCCTCCTAACCATTCCCAAGCATTCCGAGTGTGTTGGAAATGTTCATTTTGTTCTACGAGTTCATGGTGACCTAACCCTAACCCTAAGTGGAATTTTCCTCCTATATGATTTTCCAATGCATTTTAACAGGAAATGTAAGTGCCTCCTAACCATACCCAAGCATTGCGAGTTCGTGGGCAATGTCCATTTTGCTCTATGAGTTCATGCTGACCTAACCCTAACCCTAAGTGGAATTTTCCTCCTATGGGATTTTCCCATGTATTTTACCAGGAAACAAAGATAGGGCAGCCTAGAATCCTATGTGCCCTCCTAACCATACCCAAGCACTACGAGTTTGTTGGCGATATAAATTTTGCTCTACAAGTTCATGGTGAGCTAACCCTAACCCTAAGTGGAATTTTCCTCCAATGGGATTTTCCCATGTATTTTACCAGGAAACATAGATAGGGCAGGCTAGAAACCTAAGTGCCCTCATA
>NW_015437188.1:0-1021 GCF_001527695.2 Protobothrops mucrosquamatus | reverse complement strand
CGAGCCAGGGGCAAGGCCGGCCCTAGCAACGGTAACCAACGAACACTACCCGTCGTGCCTTGCGATACAGCGGCCGGTTGGGGAAACGGCCCCGCGCACGTGGGAAGCTGAGCTTCCTCAGTTAATCGGTTTGAATACTAAGTAGGAGAGAGAAGGAGAGAGAAGGGCGCTTGCGTGTTTTTCGTTACTTTTTCGCTGGCCGTTAGCAATTTTTTTTTTCTTTTTGTCACAAACAGCATGTCCTGAAATGGACGGTGGACGTCAATTTAAAAACAAAACAAAAACGCTGGCTGCTGTGTTAGCGATAGCTAGTTGAAACTAAGCTCCTGCTTAATCATGATAATTCCTAGGTAATTGAAGGATTTGGGATCAGAAAGGTGGTCGGAAGACGATGTAGTGATTCTAGTGCTCCGCGGGCCGGCTTGAAACGGCCGCCGGGCCGTATACGGCCCGCGGGCCGTAGTTTGCCCATTGCTGCTCTAATCCATTCATTTCTTTCAGTCAGTATAGGTTTTTTTTCCAATTGTAAATAAAATGAAATAGTTTCCTTTCCGTGTGCTTTTCCTCAGAGGAACCTATGAATTACATCGATGAATCTGACAGACCTCCAAAAATCTGGAAGTCAAAATATGTTCACTAACTGATGTAAAATGGGGCAGAACTGGTGACAGCTGAAAATCAGTTGCATAATACATACAAAAGTCAAAACTTAATCTGGATCAATACGTGACATTCGTTAGTTTCCGGAAGAAGAGGAACAGCACAAGACTGAAGAAACAAGGCCACATTTACAAGACCTTTTCGATATGAATTGTTTGCACTGCAATGTCACTAAGCCCCTTCCTTAACCTGAAGCCAATGAAATAGATACAACTTGTTCTAACCAGCTGGCCTTACCTGTATTTGGATTTGTCACATAATGATTCAAGGCACTGGTAAAATGCAGATGCCTCCACTCCATCGGCTAGACTGCACTCACTGAGAGCTTGACGCGAACGATGCTGCCCAGAAGACGACGTAG
>NW_015437187.1:0-1021 GCF_001527695.2 Protobothrops mucrosquamatus | reverse complement strand
CTGTGACCACATTATTTCTTTAACTCGGATTGTTTCTTTGAATATAATCTCTACTGAACCCAAATAGTTTTGCCAAATTCAAGTAATTACTGCTGATAATCTCCCCAACAGTATTAGAAATACTTATAGATTATAGATTCATTCTGCATTGGTTCCATGGTAACAGGTGCTGAAAAGGCTCATGGAGTTCTGAAAAAAAAGAGCTGAAAGCTTAGTCTTTATTCTCCTCAGAATTTCCTAATGATTCAGATTAGAGTGTCTATTTTACTTGCTTCCTTGCTGCCACTCATGACTGATTTGGTTTAAAAAGTGACTTGTTTGCATTGGCTAATTGGAAAGCATCTGAGGATAGCTTGGTTTGCCTGAAGGAAATGTATAAATGTCAGTTCATCTCACTGCAGAATAATAAAGAAATGTAATTGATATAATATTGCATTAGAAACTGAAAAAGACAAGGTACCTCTAAGTCAAAGTTTATTGTCAAATGTAGCATTTTTATCCCCCCCTACATTTCCTCCCCCTATACATTTCCTCCCCCCTAAAATCTAAGCCTAAAATCTGAACAGTAACATTTGTAATTATTCTGAAATATCCACACACCTCAAGGTAAAGAAAGCAAAATGAAATTCCAAATGGTATTAGCCCACATAAAAGATGGCTTTTGTATTCCTCATTTTCCTAATCATGTAGTACTATAAAACAGTAGTTATTGTTAGATATATATTTCATTGTACATTGTACATATATATATATATATATATATATATATATATATATATATATATATATATATATATATATATATATATATATATATATATATATATATATATATATATTAAACGAATAAAACCGAGCACCAAGAGAAGTAAAGTATAAAAGTTTAAAAATTTACTGAGCCAAGCTTTCATCAGAACCCGTCTGACATCATCAGGGCGTTAAAACAGCAGTCTGGGAGAGACCCTTATAAAGTGTGTGTGTCAATTGCTTGCATCGGGCTTCTGCTACGCGTCATCGGACC
>NW_015437186.1:0-1021 GCF_001527695.2 Protobothrops mucrosquamatus | reverse complement strand
CAGCAAGGGTCTTCAAACTTGGCCCTTTTACGACTTGTGGATTTCAACTCCCAGAATTCCTTAGCCAGGAAGGCTATGGCTCCGAATGAACTAAGACTTGCAACAAATGGCAACATTTGTTTTTCTTTCAACATATAAGCAACAAGAATAAATTTCTGGGTGAGATCATCCGTGGTTTCGGGGTGGAGTTTCATCAGTATGCAGATGACACCCAGCTGTACATCTCCACCCCGGACCACCCCAACGATGCCACGGAAGTGATGTCCCGGTGCCTGGAGGCCGTGCGAGTCTGGATGGGGAGGAACAGGCTTCATCTCAACCCGTCCAAGACTGAGTGGCTGTGGTTTCTGGCGTCACGTCATAGACAGTTGGTTACATCTCTGGCTATCGGGGGTGAGTCATTAGCCCCCGCGGAGAGGGCCCGCAACCTGGGTGTCCTCCTGGATGCTCGGCTGTCTTTAGACGATCATGTGATGGCCGTGGCCAGGGGGGCTTTTCATCAGGCTCGCCTGATACGCCAGTTGCGCCCCTTTCTGGATCGGGACGCCCTACGCACAGTCACTCAAGCCCTCATTTCCCGCCTGGACTATTGCAATGCTCTCTACATGGGGCTCCCCTTGAGGTGCACCCAGAGGCTCCAGCTAGTTCAGAATGTGGCTGCGTGGGGGATTTTGGGGGCCTCTAGATGCTCCCATGTAACACCTCTCCTGCGCGAGCTGCACTGGCTGCCGGTGGCCTTCCGGGTACGCTTCAAGGTGTTAGTAACAACTTTTAAAGCGCTCCATGGCAATGGACCTAGGTATTTGCAAGACCGCCTCCTAACAAACACCTCCCTTCGACCAGTCCGCTCCCACAGAGAGGGCCTCCTTAGAGTGCCGTCGGCCAGACAATGCCGGCTGGCGACCCCCAGGGGGAGAGCCTTCTCTGTGGCAGCTCCTGCCCTCTGGAATGACCTACCCCCCGACCTACGTACAGTTGCGGACCTGCGCCTTTTTCGCCGAGCCCTGAAGGCCCATCTATT
>NW_015437185.1:0-1021 GCF_001527695.2 Protobothrops mucrosquamatus | reverse complement strand
ATTGAAGAGAGGTGGTCACACTGATAACTTGGGCCAGTGACATTCAGGGATTGAATGGTGATAACTAGCAACCTCAATTGCATATGGTAAGCCACTAGGAGCAAGTACAGCAGAAGTAGTAGACCAGTTATGGTTTTGATATGGGCAGCACCATATAAAGGGTTTCCATAATCAAACTGGGAGCTCAGTAAAACTGCAGAATGCTATAAAATCAGGGCATGTTGAAAATGAAATGAAGATGCTTCAAAACAATAATGTTTTCATGAATGGTCTCTTTTTCAGATTTAGATGACTGTTTCCCATGTCCAGAGGATCAATATCCAAACAAGGATAAGGATGGTTGCCTTCGAAAAAGTATAGTTTTTTTAACTTATCAAGAACCTTTGGGGACTTCTTTGTCAGTGATTGCAGTCTCCTTTTCTGTCATCTCAGCTGTGGTGCTGTGGATCTTCATTAAATATCAGGACACACCTATCGTTAAAGCCAATAACAGGAATCTCACCTATAGCCTTCTCATTGCTCTCCTCCTCTCTTTCCTTTGCACATTGCTCTTCATTGGACAACCTGACCAAGTCAAATGTCTCTTGCGACAAACTGCCTTTGGCATCATCTTCTCTGTAGCTCTTTCTTGCATATTGGGGAAAACAATTATAGTGGTTCTTGCTTTCATGGCCACCAAGCCCGGCTCCAAAATTAGGAAATGGGTGGGGAAAAAGATGGCCACTGCTATTGTCCTATCTTGCTTCCTGGCTCAATTTAACATCTGTATAGTGTGGCTGGCAATTTCTCCTCCCTTCCCAGATTCTGACATGCACTCCATGGCTGAAGAAATTGTTCTGCAATGTAATGAAGGTTCAACCACCATGTTTTATACACTCCTTTCCTTTTTGGGATTCTTGACTGCTGTCAGCTTCACGATGGCTTTCCTAGCTAGGAATCTACCTGACAGCTTTAATGAAGCAAAGTTTATCACTTTCAGCATGTTGGTCTTTTGCAGTGTTTGGGTGTCATTTGTTCCAAC
>NW_015437184.1:0-1021 GCF_001527695.2 Protobothrops mucrosquamatus | reverse complement strand
CGGACTGGCTCTCTGGGCCAGGGGAGCCCTCTTTTATGGGATTCCCCTGGCTTGTAATCACACAATTCCATTGGCTGGCAAGACCCTGTTGCTAGTTAGCCAACCAGCAACGGGCATGAAACTGTATGCAGATGGAGAAGGGCAATCACCCTTAATGGACGATCAATGGTGAAGGGCAATCACCCTTAATGGGCGATCAGGATATGCATAGGGGATTAAGGGGGGGGGGAATACAAAGAACACAACAGGAATCATAGCAGTAAAAGCAGGCCCAGGCCCACCTCAAGGCACTCTATTAAAGTTTGCCTAATTTTCAAAGGAACACTCTGATGAAGGCTGGAATTAGGCTACTGAAAATAATGCAAACTAACTGTGCTACTTGATTTCACCTCTGGTGAGACTTCCCTTGGGTTCCTTATATTGGAATAAGAAGCTCTGGAAGCAGAAGACTTTCCGGTATTGCATGTATTCTCTTCATCTCAGGGCCTCAACAAAAGGAATCACATCACACCTCAGATAGATCCAATATTCAAGGCACAACTGGAGTTGTTTAACTCACTTGTTCTTTAATTTGATTTCCTTCATCTTGACTGGTACCTTGTTACTGTACTAAGCCATTCTTGGTCTCAATGTTAGAGAGCCCCCTTGTGTTCTTAAAGAGAATTGATTCTCAAGGACTTAGGGTAGGGAATAAACATCCAATTGTGGTTCTCAATATAACCAATTGACAGTCTTGGAAGCTTGTTTCCATGCAAAGTTTCACATGTTGAATCAAACCAAGCGCATGTGTGTGCGGGATGTATTAAAACGGGGTGCCAGTATTCTAAAATGACTTCTAGGACTTCTGGAAGAATTCAAGACTTTGTAAATCCTTAATCATGTGGCTGAGTGGAAGAAAAATATTTCTGCATGCTAGAAAAATTGCCAAGATGACATTCTCTCTCCACTGTCTGATAATATTTAAGGTTAAATATAACAGCTTTGTTGTTGCCTTTCTTTTGTAAAGCAAGTTGATACTTAC
>NW_015437183.1:0-1021 GCF_001527695.2 Protobothrops mucrosquamatus | reverse complement strand
GGAGAAAAGGTGGCGGAACTCAAACCTGGCCACGCCCTCATCAAACCCTAGGACCGCCCCTTTAGAGAACAGGAATGCAAGTAAAATTTGGGAGGGGCTATTTCCGGTGTGGGAGGGGCTATTTCCGGTGCGGCCGGCCCGGAAAAAGGTGCCGGAACGCCGTTCCGCCGCGTTCCGGCTGAAAAAAAGCCCTGGTTAATACAGTAGCCATGTCATTCATGCAGATATGGATAATTTAGAACTTAATCTGCACACTTAAGCTGATAACCATCCAGAAGTCTGGCATGAACTCAACTTAGGGCCTATGCCCTGCCCAGTTAAAGGAATTCTCAATCATTGCTAAATCAGCAGAAAATTTACCAGCATGAAATTTGTGTTCCCCAGTTCTGACCCTTATTCTCCCATTATTATCTCTATTCCAAATCCCTTAACTTCCTCAAAAGTACTGGGTGGCAAAGCTTAATAGATGTTATACACATTGAGACTGCCCTTAGTTGATGTTGGAATCAAAGAAAAGATCTACTTTAACATCAGAACAGCTAAGGATGGTTTGAACCTATCTGACTCACAGGCTGGAGGCAAGAATAAGGAAACTTATGGCAATAAGGTTGAAAAAAGAAACAAATTTTTCTTCTGTTTTTAAGGGCCATATATTTTCTGGAAACATTCATCTGAAATATTCAGGCTTAGAATAACATAGAATAACACAGATGGAAGGGGCCTTGGAAATCTACTAGTCCAACCCCGTTGCTTGAGCAGGAGACTCTATACCAGGCATGTCAAACTGCTGGCCTGCGGGCCAGATGCATCATACTGAAACCGTGCCCACCCTATTGCCGGCAATGGGGAAAAAGTCACGATACGTCATGCGACGTCACATGACATCGCAAGTTTGACATGCCTGCTCTATACCATTTCAGACAAATGATTGTCCAACCTCTTCTTAAAAACTTCCAGTGTTGGAGCATTCACAATTTCTGAAGACAAGCCGTTCCACTGGTTAATCATTCTCACAGTTAGG
>NW_015437182.1:0-1021 GCF_001527695.2 Protobothrops mucrosquamatus | reverse complement strand
TGCACTATTCCAATCCCTAACCCTTTTGTAATCCTTCCTACATTTCTTTAGCAGTTTCACATTTATATATATGTATGATTTGATCATCTTGCACTTAGTTGCTGCAGCTGGCTATGATCAGGCTGTTATGCTGCTGCTGCGTGCTTGGATGCAGTCTCTGGGCCCATAACCTGATAGAAATTCTGTTTATATAAAGCACTTCACAGAGCAAACAAAGAGTACAATCACCATCTGCTTTACAGCTCAACTATTTTAACTGTAACAGGAAACAGGAAACTCTACTTAGGACAAAAGAGCATAAGAGTATATACCAGGGGTAGGCAACCTTGGCTCTTTTATGACTCCTGGACGTCAACTCCCAGGAATTCTGGGAGTTGAAGTCCACGAGTCATAAAAGAGCCAAGGTTGCCTACCCCTGGTATATACCATACATCCAAACTTGTAAATGCTGCGATCTATTGGCTGAATACTATTGTAGTTGTTACATAGAAATGCAATTCAACAATGAATTCCCAAAAAAAGGTCATATCTGAATAGGTACAAGATACTGAAATGTAGTCTAAGGGAGTCAAAGACCCCTTTGGCTATGACTGTTTAGCTTAATTCCTGACAGTCAGAACTGAAGAAGCTTGTTAAATGAGAAGAGAAACATTTGCAAGGGGAAAAAAATGAGGAAAGTTCAATTGCCTTTTGGAAAAGCACTTTTGCAACAACAATAACCTGGATGATTGAGGATCTCCATAGACACTAGGAAGAGTACAGAGAAAAGCAACAAAAATTATTTAGGCCGGAGCCTAAAACATAGAATGAATGGTTGTAAAAAACTGGGTATGTCTACTCTAATGAAGACAAGGACTAAGGGTGACATGATAGCAGACTTTTAAAATTTGAGGGGCTTATCACTGAGAAGAGGGGTCAACCTATTCTTCAAAACACTTAAAGGCAGAACAAGAAGCAATGGATAGAAACTTATCAAGGAGAGATCCAACCTAGAACTAAGAGATTTCCTGACAGTGAGGAC
>NW_015437181.1:0-1021 GCF_001527695.2 Protobothrops mucrosquamatus | reverse complement strand
GTAAAGTGGTATTAATACTTCACGTGATCTTGATTCTATCCCTCTGTTAATGCAGCCTAGCACTGTGTTGGCTTTTTTGGCAGCTGCAGCACACTGCTGGCTCATATTTAAATGATTGTCCACTAGGACTCCGAGGTCCCTCTCACAGTTACTACTATTGAGCAAGGTACCCCCTATACTATACCTGTACATTTGGTTTCTCTTGCCTAAATGTAGAACCTTACTTTTTTCACCATTGAATTTCATTTTGTTAGATAGCGCCCAGTGTTCAAGTCTGTCCAGATCCTCCTGTATCCTAAGCCTGTCTTCTGGAGTGTTGGCTATTCCTGCCAGCTTGGGGTCGCCTGCAAATTTGATGAGTTCCCCATCTATCCCCTCGATTTTGTTTTTGTGTCTTTTTTTTTTTTTACCGGCTGTTAACTTATTGTTGCTGTAGTTATTGTCAGCAACAAGTTGATGGACTGGATGGGTGAGTCACTGACTTAGGGTAGCATAGCTTTTCTTAAATCCTAAGTCTTGGGGAATAGATCAAGGGATTTATAGCAGGACGGAGGGTTTTTTCCCCCAGTGTAGCCCCCTATCTACACTCTGGCCACTAGCAGGGCCTCCCTGGGGTTGTAAGCTTTCCTCATCAACTGCCCTTAACCTTTTTGACTTGGTGTGCAGGGTTTGATCTTGCCACCTCTATATATCAAGCATGTGTGTTTTCACTGAACATAGCCCTTTTCAAGCAGGGGTAGTGATGGGCTTCCAGATGCTGTTCAACTAGAAACCAGGGCAGCCCTTGCCAGCCAAGCTCCTAACAAGGGAGGCTTCGAATTGTAATTCAGAAACCTGATAAGGATCACATGTTCTTCATTTGCAACAAGGTTTTACTCCCATCAAGTCTAACATGTGGCAGAGCTGCCTGAAGTTCAAAGAACAAGTGGGTAAGGCGTTTGAGCCTTGTTGCCCCACCACAGATATTCTTCCAGACAATCTACCATCCAGTATCAGAACTTGTTGTAGAAAACAGAGCCTT
>NW_015437180.1:0-1021 GCF_001527695.2 Protobothrops mucrosquamatus | reverse complement strand
GCTGACCAATCTTACCAGGAGGCTGTTTCATGCGATGAACTGCTGCAATCCCTAGAGGCTGATGAACATTATAGATCATTACTGTTTGATTTCTCCCGTGCCATTTGTTTGCTCGGATGACTCGATGGGTGTATCGATCAGTCCAATATATGAAATCCTCAAATACAGTGAGAGCATGAGGATGCCGCAATATCTATTTTTTTTTTTAAAAAAAAGGGCAAAAGTTTCCATTACCATTCAATGTCCTCGATATTGTTATCCTGAAGTAACACATTATATGGGATGGGGCCAGGTTACTTGAGGGACCGTCTCACCCCACTGGGATTGGCCCGTTCGATTCTTGCTGGCAAAGGAGGCATTCTGCTGGCCCCGATTATTCTGGCTGGAGGGCCTTCTCTGTTGTTGCTCCTACCCTCTTGCCCCCAATGTGAGGTTGGCCCTAACTGTCTTATCCTTTCATAAGGGCCTAAAGACATGGCTTTGCCAGTCAGCTTGGGGTCCCAGTGGGGGAACAGCACAATGGAAGTGGTTGATCGACTTAGAACAGATCCCATCTCTCCCCATTCCACCCCCCACCCTCTCCATGTGCCCTTAGGTTTTAATGTTTGATTTATGTTTTAATTGTATACGTATAGACATATTTTTATGCCTGTAAGAATCCAGATAATAACATAATGTGAGAAACAGTTGTGTTGGTTTATAGCATTACCCTACAGTAAGATGGGCGGACAATACATTTTATAAATCAATATGAAAATAAAGGTTTCTAGACATCTTCCTAGCCTTGCTGAAATAAAGCTCAAGGAAATTTTATGGCACAACAGATTTAAGATTTAAGATTTATTTCATTTATACCCCGCCCTTCTCCCGGAGGACTCAGGGCGGCTTACAGCCAGTTAAAACAATTATACAAAATACAAATCTAAGATAAATTAAAAATAAATATTCGAATCGGCCGCACTACTAAAATTCAATTAAAACCAATTTAAAATTTCCCCTAGGCCAGTCCTGCCTGCTGAAA
>NW_015437179.1:0-1021 GCF_001527695.2 Protobothrops mucrosquamatus | reverse complement strand
GGCAGGACTGGCCTAGGGGTATTTTAAATTGGTTTTAACAAAATTTTTAGTATAAGCGGCCTATTGAATATCTATTTTTAATTACTTTTAAATTTTGTATTATATTGTATTATTGTTTTTAAGCTGGCTGTAAGCCGCCCTGAGTCCTCCGGGAGAAGGGCGGGGTATAAATTTAATAAAACTAAAACTAAAACTAAAAGAGGGGAAGCTTCATCACTTACACAATCATCATTTATTCATGCAGTGGAGGCTACAGGGAAAAGGTAGATAAATGAATTTTTTTTCTAGAAGAATTTGGAGCAGTTACACTTTGTGAAAGAGCATGCACGCCTTCCTTCCTGTCACGCTTTGGTTCTAAACATCTGTGCCCAAAGGATCTGTATGGTCCTGATCTCCTGGGTGGAGGAAACATTTGCAAGAGCTGGCCAATGACTTGAATCAATGGGTTTTTTTGCAGGCTTCAGTGGTTTCTTTGTAAGCTGTCAGTCATGCTTGGACTTAGGAGGAAAGCCTATAGCTCAGTGGCATTAGTAACATGCCTACAACTACAGTGGGTGCCACTGTTTCAGACTGAGATAAGAAATTTCCAATCCGTGCAGACTGATTCCACAAACTCACAGAATATCAGGAGAGGCCCCATTTCCAGAGCTACAGTAGGGATCTCAGATGGGCTGAGAGGGCCTCAAACTTGAAGCAAGTTCTTAAGGACCCACAGCAGGAGCAGTCAGATTCAGTTTATACTATTGTTTTCATTCTTGTTTAGATTTTTATCCCATCAATCTTCCAGGAAGAGCTAAAGGTGGCATACATAGGACTTCCTCCTGTTTTTCTCTATAACAACCCTCAATAAATCTAGGATGAAAAAAACCTGGGCTAAACTTACTCTGTTATAATGATTTCCTACCAAATCCCTTCCTTTACTTTCTAGCATTTTGTAAATAAAGATAAGTTCGGGTTGACCTTTCTTGAACAGTGAAAACAATAGAAATTACCATTTGAGATTATTAATTATGACAAGGAT
>NW_015437178.1:0-1021 GCF_001527695.2 Protobothrops mucrosquamatus | reverse complement strand
CCCCCCCCCCCCCGGATCCTCTTTGCCCCTCTTCTCCGTGCTCTTTCCTAGTAGAGAGAAGAGTCAAGAGCCTGCTGGGCCTCGCTTGCTCGCTCCTTCCCGGAATCTCCCAACCAATTGAAGGAGAGCAGCCACGGACAAGAGAGTGCCAGGAATCCCAATGCTCTCAAACTTCTTCCGTCTCCTTGTTTTGCAACAGTCACCATGTTACCACAAAACTTCGGCGTTAAATTAGAAACCACTAATAGGCGGAACAGAAAGGTGAACAACTGAATTTCTCCAGAGGGGACCAGAAGAAAATTTGGTCTTTTTTTTTCCATCTCTAACGAGCAGTAATCATGAATCATGTAATTCACTTAACAACCATGGCAAAAAAAGGGTCGTAAGATTTACTTAACAACTGCCTGACAGCAACAGAAATTCTGGCGCCAGCGGTGGTCATAAGTTGAGGATTGTCTCGTAGGGTTGCCAGGTGTCCACTATTTGAGCGGACAGTCCACTTTTTTCACATTATGTTCACTATTTTTTTTTTCACAAAATAGTGGACATTTTTTTTTATTCCAAAGCTTTAGGATGAAATGGTACGTAATCTAAAGCTGTACAGTCTACTTTTTTTTACTACTTAACCCACCCCCACCCCCCGCTTGTCCGCTATTTTTTGGAAGCAGCCAGGTCTGGCAACCGCGTTGGTCTTTCTTTCGGGAGCTGCTTCTCCGATTTGCTCTGCGGCTCGTGGGAAGCTGCAGCCGAGCGGCTGCCCCGGCTTGAAGCGGCGCCACAGCGGCCGGGTGGCTCCGTGGGGTGGGAGTGGGGGAGTTGCCGGGGGGGGGGCTGCGGCGGAGGGGAGAGAGCGCGCGACCCCTGGGATGACTCACCCTCCCCGAGCCTGGCAGGGACGCGCCGCTGGTCTCCAGAGGCTCTGCGCATGTGCGCCTGCCCGTGTTTGCAGGGGCGCGCGTGTTGCCAAGGCCACGAGTGACTCACTCCTCGGCTGCTGGGAAACCGGTCCTGGCTTTTTTCT
>NW_015437177.1:0-1021 GCF_001527695.2 Protobothrops mucrosquamatus | reverse complement strand
GTAGAGGGCGTTACAGTAGTCCAGGCGGGAGGTGACAAGAGCATGAGTGACTGTGTGTAAGGCGTCCCGGTCCAGAAAAGGCCGCAACTGGTGAATCAGGCGAACCTGATAAAACGCCCCCCTGGTCACGGCCGACAGATGGTCATCCAAGGTCAGCCGTGAATCCAGGAGGACTCCCAAGTTGCGCGCCCTCTCTGAGAAGGACAAGGGGGGACATGATAGCAGTCTTCCAATTTCTCAGGGGCTGCCCCAAAGAAGATTAATATTATTATTATTATTATTCAGAATATTCTGATAAAAGCGATTCAAAGAGGGAACCTGGGGTCTGACCACAGAAGGGGCACAACATGTAAGATACTAATGAGGAAAAAGCTTGTTTGACATTCAGGAAGGGACAAAACAGACACCAATTAGCACCAACAAGCTTTTTCTTATCAGGGGACATTCTCCAGACATCCCCTCCTAGAACTTATCTTTTCAGTTTGGAAATCTTAGAAGCTGTCAATCAATCAATCCATCCATCCATCCATCCATCAATCAATCAATCAATCAATCAATCAATCCATACAGCAATCGGATAAAAAGTTTTCCTCCATTCCAGTCTGTAATGATTGGATAAACCCTTATCACCATTTTAAAAGAGAGAAAAGCCAGACTGAAATAGAAAATCACCATTTGGGTTGACGAGTATAACAATACAGGTAGTCCCTGATTTATGACTGCAGTTGAGCCCAACATTTCTGTGGCTTAGGGAGACGTTTGTTAAATGGGATTTGCCCCATTTTGCGACCTTGCTTGCCACAGTGAACCACTGCGGTTGTTAAAGTTAGCACCACGGTTGTTAAGCGAATCTGGCTTCGCCCTGTTGACTTTGCGTGTCAAGTTATACAAGGGGATCACATGACCTCAGGACATTGCAACCGTCATGAGTCTGAAGCATCGAAATTTGGATCCCGTCAGCACGGGGATGCTGAAATGGCAGAGAGAGAAGCAACCTGGAAATCAGGAGACACTTCCTGAC
>NW_015437176.1:0-1021 GCF_001527695.2 Protobothrops mucrosquamatus | reverse complement strand
CATTAAACTTTCTTACAAGAAAGCATGATTGTGATTTTTTAAGTCATGGTGTGAAATATGAAGCATTGCTTCTAAATAATGTTTCGTAAATATAGAAAATGAAGAACTAGAAAGTTAATGGACTTTTTGAAAAATTAGTTAAAGCAGTATTGTTCTTACATTTAACAATATGGTTCAGGAAAGTCCAGAAAGAATAAGGGGTGTGTGTGTGTCTGAGCAATAGCTTAACTGATACATTTCAAAATATAACCAATTTATGCAAAGAACAACGGAAAGTTAGTGATGTATAATCACACCGTGCCATGTAGTTGGAAAGTTTTTGTTAATAGGCATTCCAGGTAGGTTGTGAACTTGCTAGTACTCAGCCAATGCGGAAACCAGGACAGTGTGGAGCATTGGGTGAAACTTTATAAAAACCTGTTGCATGATTTGATCTGGGTCCACCTCGTGTGCACCCATATTTGCAAATACGTCAATAAATCTTTGCTACTTCTGGTACCAGATTGTCTTCATTGCTTTATTGCTTTATTCCTATTTCTAACAATGGGATTTAAGAATACCTTACTGAAGTGCAGATCTATCTGTTCTTTTCTAAAACTTACATGTAAAATTATTTTCAGTTGAAACCAAGTATAGTTCAGATTATTGCTTTTGTTAAAATGAATTCATTGTATGCATTTTGTTGGCACTACTAACACTGCCGGTATAATTAAAACTTGAGTTGTACAAAAGCAGTCTATAAGACTCCAGTGATCATTTAACTCTACTGTATAGGAACGTTAATAAAGATTTGGCACTGATCTCACTGATATAGTCTACTAGGTTTATTTATTTATTTATTTATTTATTTTTTGGATTTATATCCCGCCCTTCTCCCGTAGGACTCAGGGCGGCTGACAATCTATTTAAAATACATACAAAACAATACAAATTTAAAATTAATTAAAAGGAATATTTAAATATTTGTCGAATTTTAAAATATAATTAAAACCCCCCTAAAAATTACCCTAGGCCAGTCCTG
>NW_015437175.1:0-1021 GCF_001527695.2 Protobothrops mucrosquamatus | reverse complement strand
TATCATTATTATTATTATTATTAATACCATGAATGTGTTCCAGTCCCGCTTTAGCTACAAAAGCCATTGGGTGACTTTGGGCCATTCACTTTTTATCAACCCAACTCATCTCTCAGAGTTGTTGTTATGGGGAAAATAGGAGGAGGAAAGTGTCTTGGATATGGTCTCCACTTTGAGTTATTTGTTAAAATAATAAAAGCAGGATACAAATAAATAAAGTTATGATAATAACATAAAGGGGAAAATAGGAGGAAAAATATGTAGGAGAGTTTTAAAAAATCCACCACACAGATTTATGTCTCCAAATGCTCACTTAAAGATCCAAGCTTTTCTTGCATTACCAAAAGATACGAGAGTGGTATCCTAGGGATTTTGCAGAGTAGTGTATTTCCTGGGAAAAGAAAGAGATTTTGTTGCAATTCATATGAAAAGAATAAGATGTTCTTGCAGCTGAGGAATTTATGCGCATGGGTCTCCAATGTTTCGTTCTACAATTGTCCTTTCAAAGATCTAGAGCAGTGTTTGTCAACCTTGGCAATGTTAAGATATAATAATAACAATAACAATACAACAACAACAACAACAACAACAACAACAATAACAATAACAATAACAATAACAATAACAATAACAATAACAATAACAATAACAATAATAATAATAATAATAATAATAATAATAATAAAGTTGGAAGGGACCTTGGAGGTCATCTAGTCCAATCCCCTGCTCAGGCAGGAAACCCTATACCATTTCAGACAAATGGCTGTCCAGTCTCTTTTTAAAGACTTCCAGTGTTGGAGCATTCACTGCTTCTGGAGGCAAGTTGTTCCACTGGTTAATTGTTCTAACTGTCAGGAAGTTTCTCCTTAGTTCTAGGTTGCTTCTCTCCTTGATTAGTTTCCACCCGTTGCTTCTTGTCCTGCCTTCAGGCGCTTTGGAAAATAGCTTGACTCCTTCTTCTTTGTGGCAGCCCCTGAGATATTGGAACACTGCTATCACGTCCCCCCTCGTCCTTCTCTTC
>NW_015437174.1:0-1021 GCF_001527695.2 Protobothrops mucrosquamatus | reverse complement strand
GTACCCAGAGGGTTGACTGCCACTCTTGATGGGATTAGGCCAGCACGTCACATCCGGAGGGTGGGGGCTGAGCACGTCACTTCCGTTTAGGGCCATGACCTGCTGACGTAATCAGCACGTGGGTTTGTTTACTTTGATGACGTCACTGATCAAAAGTGCTGATAATTTTCATTAAAAAAAGGTATACACTACTTCTACTGCTGGCAATCGGTGAAGGCAGACAAAGAAGACCAAAGACTTTTAATGCCATTTGGATAATCAAATCCCCTCTGGAGATATGGGAATGTCTGCACTGCACAGTTCTGCTAACATCTCTTTCGCCACATTTATTTTTAAAAAATATTCGCATTTCAACTTTTACTTAGGAATTTAAGGCAGATTGTCATGGCAATTAAATGAAATTTAAATATATGACTGCAATCACACTCACCCAGTGAAGCTTTCTTTACTTCACAAGTACAGCCTCCAGAGGACCTTCAATCCCTTTCAAAAGCAGAATTTATCGGTATGCTGGGTGGACCATTATTTCTGCTCACTTACCCAGGAACAGAGGAACACAACATAAGGCTGGGAGAGCTGGAATCCACATACACGGATCCAATCCATTGCACTTTTTGCACAGAAGAAAATACAAACGCTTCATACTTCTACTCCTGGTAAAGGGGCTGAGAACATGCTTGGATGTTTTCCCTACTTCACACAATCATTGGAGAGAGTTTGTACTGAATGTCGCATCATCATTATGCTGCTGGCATCGGATTCCATCTTTTTTTCCAGTGAATTGAGAATGGGTATTTCCTTTTCTCTGTGTAATACTCTGCAGCTTTAATGGGGTATAACCATGAAAGGAATTGGAATACGTTTTTCATGGAACAACTACACACTCTCAACAGACATGCAATCTGGGAGACTCCTGGAGTCATTTTTATTGATGAGGTTTTCATTTTCAGAAGAAACTAGAGACAACTTATACTATTTCTACTGTTTACCAGAGATTTTTTCCCTGTGACATAAATCTTGC
>NW_015437173.1:0-1021 GCF_001527695.2 Protobothrops mucrosquamatus | reverse complement strand
GGAAGGAAGAAAGAAAGAAAGAAAGAAAGAAAGAAAGAAAGAAAGAAAGAAAGAGGGAGAAAGGGAGGGAAAGAAAGAAAGAGGGAGGGAAGGAAAGAAAGAAAGAAAGAAAGAAAGAAAGAGGGAGGGAGGGAGAGAGGGAGGGAGGGAGGGAAAGAAAGAAAGAGGGAGAGAGGGAGGGAAAGAAAGAAAAAAGAAAGAAAGAGAAAGAAAGAAAGAAAGAAAGGAAGGAAGGAAGGAAGGAAGAAAGGAAGAAAGAAAGAGGGAGAAAGGGAGGGAAAGAAAGAAAGAGGGAGGGGGGAGGGAGAGAAAGAAAGAAAGAAAGAAAGAAAGAAAGAAAGAAAGGTGCAAGTGAGTGAATGAATGAACAAATAAATAAGTCAGTGAGTGAGTTAATGAATGAAAATGAATAAATGAGTGTGTGAATAAGTGAATAAATGAGTCAGTGAGTGAGTGAGTGAATGGAATGAATAAATAAATAAATAAATAAATAAATGAGTCGCCGAGTGAGTGAGTGAATGAATGAATGGATAAATGAGTCAGTGAGTGAATAAATAAATAAATAAATAAATAAATGAGTCAGTAAGTGAGTGAGTGAATGAATGAATGGATAAATGAGTCAGTGAGTGAATAAATAAATAAATAAATAAATGAGTCACTGAGTGAGTGAATGAATGAATAGATAAATGAGTCAGTGAGTGAGTAAATAAATAAATAAATAAATAAATAAATAAATAAATGAGTCACTGAGTGAGTGGATGATAAAGGCACCAATCAATAAGAGCAGTAAATTTTCCCAGAGGCGGGAAAAAGCCTCACTCCCTTGAGACTGGCCGCTCCGGTGGACCTCACTGGAGACGGCTGTGAAAAATCGAGTCGAAAACTTCCCCGGCAGCTGCTTCGGTGTTTCGTCGAGTACGGGTAGTCCTCAACTTAATGACCGTTCGAACTCAACAACTCAATAGGCTTCTCCATTTAGCCTCTGATTTCCTGGTGGCCTCCTTTTCAGCTTCAGCCTTGC
>NW_015437172.1:0-1021 GCF_001527695.2 Protobothrops mucrosquamatus | reverse complement strand
TCCAGCAGCGTAGGCCTCCAGGCCCGCCAAGCCCAGTCTCACAGGTCCCCAGGGCCTCCAGGCACTCACCGTCAGGTGTATCCCTCCGGCCGGTGCCTCCTTTAGGCCCTGTCCTCCGCCCGGACCGTTCATCCGTCCGGGCCACTGTGCTGCCGAGCCGGCGCGCCCTCCAGGCCACTGTCCACACGCTGCTGAGCCGTCACAACCGGCACAGCCTCCAGGCCAGTCGGGCCGCCAGATCTTCAACAGGCCGCAGGGCCGCCACTGTGTCGGGCCGCCAGGCAGCCACGCCCGGCCACTAGGCCGCCGCAGCCTCGGGTCAAACGTTTCCGCAAGGCCGCCAAGCTGCCATCGTGCCCAGCCGCTGGCCATTACCACATCGGGCCGCCGCCGCGTCCGGCCGCTGATCTTTCTGGCCGCTAGGCCCCAAATCGTCCGGTCGCCGATATTCCAGGCCGCTAGGCCCCAGGTCGCCCGGCCGCCAGTCTTCTCGGCCGTTAGGGCCCGCGTCGTCCGGCCGCCGATTTTCCCGGCCATTAGGCCCTGAGTCGACCGGCCGTCGATTTCCCGGCCGCCGATTTCCCGGCCCGCCGATTTCCCGGCCGCTAGGCCCCAAGCCGCCAGGCCTCTCCGCTCGGCTGCTCCGCCTCTCCGCCTCTCCGCTCGCGGCCGCCTCTCCGCTCGCGGCCGCCAATTTCCCGGCCGCTAGGCCCCGAGTCACCAGGCCTCTCCGCTCGGCTTCTCCACCTCTCCGCTCGCGGCCCCTCCACCTCTCCGCTCGCGGCTCGCGGCTCCTCCAGTAACTGCATTGGAAGATCATTCTAATGACCATAAATGCATTTTGAGAAAAAGTATTTATCATTTCCTAAACTATTATTGCATTTTTTTGTTTTTGTTTTCTTTTGTTCATTTACAGGACTTTCCTTAGAGTGTTAAGAATTGTACAGCTAAATGAGGACTGTCTCATATTCAGGGTAATTTTTTCACATCCTAATCCTAGCAATAACCCTTGATTTCAGAA
>NW_015437171.1:0-1021 GCF_001527695.2 Protobothrops mucrosquamatus | reverse complement strand
CCCCCCCCCCGATCCCGACCGCGTGGTACCTTGAAGAGCGCCGCGTCCTCCCGCTCGCGGTAGTCCTGCTTGGCGGCGTGTTTCCAGGGGATGCGGAAGAGCGCCTTCCGGCCGTCCACCCAGCGCAGTCCCGGATAGCGACCGCTCTCCACCTGGGCCAGCAGCCACTCCTTCAGCCGCATGGGCTGCGGCGCCTGGGCCATGGGCGCTGCCTCCCCTTCCCCGAGAGCCCCGCAGGGCCGCTCCCGACCTCGCCGAGGCTGGAAAGGCGCCCGACGGCCGCGCGCCACAAGCAGCCGGGAAAGCGAAAGGAGTGCGGGCAACTTTCGCTTTCGTTTTCGTTTTCGCTCGCGCTTCCCCTTCGCTGGGGCGGCCCAGAGGGAGCGTAGAATCCTAGGGCTGGAAGGGGACCGTGGAGGTCTTCTAGTCCGACCCCCTGCTGCTCGAGCAGGAGACTCTGCACCAATTCAGGCATCTAGTTGTCCAATCTCTTAAAAAAGCTCCAGTGATGGACAAGTATAGAAAGTGGAAAGAGGGGCAGGTAACTAAGGCAGAATATCAGCAAATAGCCCGAACCTGCAAAGATGAAGAGACGAAAGCGAAAGCTCACAATGAACTAAGGCTTGCGACAAAAGTTAAAAATAACGACGGCAGCAACAACAAAGCTTCTTTTGACATGTAAAAAGCAAGAAAAAGGTTAAGGATACAATTGGTCCATAAAGGTTAAGGATACAATTGGTCCACAATTGGTGGTTCGGGAGGACTTAAGGACTACCCCCGAGGTCAGACTCTTTGTCTCCCCGGCCTCGGTCAGAAGACCTGAGATCCACCAACTTGTCTCCCCTCTGTGCCACGGACTCCCTTCGCCGGACCTATGCATTCTAGGACGGTCCTGTTGGCCCTGCGCGATTCACCCCTCGCGCAGGCCTGGCCCAGCAATATTTCTAGGGCCTACCTCAAGGACGGGGTGTGGAACCCCGAGAGGTGGCATGCAGCGGGCAGCAACAAAAAAATGCTTAAA
>NW_015437170.1:0-1021 GCF_001527695.2 Protobothrops mucrosquamatus | reverse complement strand
ATAAAGAGGAAATCCTGGAGAATAAATGAAAATTTGTTTAACTATGAGGATAAGGTTAAGGCTTTGAAGGAATCTATGGAAGAGTTCTTTCAACTTAATATGCATAAGGAAACTTCTATAAACATTGTATGGGATGCTGGAAAGGCTTATCTAAGAGGAATACTAATTGCTATGAATAACGCCTATAAACGCAAGCAAGCTCAGACTAGAATTAACTTGGAAAAAGAAATTGGGATGAAGGAAAAATTATTACTACAACGACCAACAGATATTAACTTAAAAAACTCTATTAAAATGCTTAAAAATCAATTTAATTTACTAATTGCTGATCAGGTGGCCACCAATTTGAAGTATATTAAACATAATACATTTGCTAATGCAAACAAACCCGGGAGGTGGCTGGCCTATCAAATACGTAAAAGACAAAAAATGAGACTTATATCTAAAGTTTTGGTCAAAGAGCGTGAAATTCATCAACAGGAAATGATCAAAAAGGCATTTACTGAATTTTACTCGCATTTGTATTCATCAGAAACTATAAATAGTAAAGATATTGATAAATATTTACAATCTTCACCTATATATAAACTTACATTGGAACAGCAAAAAATCATGGATGATGAGATTACAACAGATGAAATTTTAAATGCAATTAAACAACTGAAAGTTGGCAAAGCTCCTGGGACGGATGGTTTAACAGCAACTTATTATAAGTCATTGTCAGCTACATTGTTACAACCTTTAAAAACTTTATTCAATAGAATTATGCTGGGAGAACAAATACCTCAGTCATGGACAAGAGCCTTTATATCTTTGATACCAAAAGATGACAAAGAAATCTTGGAACTTAAAGATTATAGACCTATCTCCTTGTTGAATGTGGATTATAAAATTTTTGCAAAAATTTTGGCTAATAGACTGATGCAGATACTGCAACATTATATACATGATGATCAAACTGGTTTCATATCTGGGAGATACATGAAGAACAACATCAGGCAAATTGTAAATTTACTGGAAT
>NW_015437169.1:0-1021 GCF_001527695.2 Protobothrops mucrosquamatus | reverse complement strand
AAAGTTGGAAGGGACCTTGGAGGTCATCTAGTCCAACCCCCTGCTCAGGCAGGAAACCCTATACCATTTCGGACAAATGGCTGTCCAGTCTCTTCTTAAAAACTTCCAGTGTTGGAGCATTCACCGCTTCTGGAGGCAGGTTGTTCCACTGGCTAATTGTTCTAACTGTCAGGAAGTTTCTCCTTAGTTCTAGGTTGCTGCTCTCCTTGATCAGTTTCCATCCATTGCTTCTTGTCCTGCCTTCAGGCGCCTTGGAAAATAGCTTGACTCCCTCTTCTTTGTGGCAGCCCCTGAGATATTGGAACACTGCTATCATGTCCCCTCTCGTTATGAAGATATTGAAGAGTAATGGGCCTAAGAACTTCTTGGATGAGAAGCAAAATGTTTTCAAGGAAAAAAATCAAGAAAGTCCAGTTGCCTTTTGAAAAGCACCTTTGAGACAACCATAACCTGAATGATTGAGAATCTCTATAGACAACAGCCTGGTCCTCTTACTTTTCCTATAAAAGATCAACCAAACACAAATAGGCCTAAGGATACAATAGAGAACTTTAATTTCTCATAAGGTCAGGATTTTAGCTGCTCTTCCAAGATTTTGCAGACGGGTAATTTGACTGGAGTTAATCTTCTGCTCTCTATGTCCAACTTCTGGATCTGGCTCTTGCAAAATAAAACTCATTGTTTGCAGACTCATCGTTCAAGAGAAAAGCTCTTCAAATTAAAGATGTTTGAGGAACTCAGTTTGTAAATTCTATTAAGAACTGAACTGATCTTGAATTCCTAAGCAAATATCGAGATTGAGAGCTGGGCAATGGATTTTGTGGCAGTCTTGAGCACCACAATGCGGTTTGTTTTCCCTGTGGGTATGTACAAATATGTAGAACACACACAATTTTAAGCCATGTTTTGACATTAAATGATAGATTTTGAGATAAATGTGTATTTAAGCGTGAATTCACACTGACATTTTAAAAACAGTTTATTAATTAAAGTGGATACGGGACAAAACAGCTTTATGCAT
>NW_015437168.1:0-1021 GCF_001527695.2 Protobothrops mucrosquamatus | reverse complement strand
CTCGGAGAAAAGGTGGCGGAACTCAAACCTGGCCACGCCCTCATCAAACCCTAGGACCGCCCCTTTAGAGAACAGGAATGCAAGTAAAATTTGGGAGGGGCTATTTCCGGTGTGGGAGGGGCTATTTCCGGTGCAGCCGGCCCGGAAAAAGGTGCCGGAACGCGGTTCCGCCGCGTTCCGGCTGAAAAAAAGCCCTGATTCCGGATCTCCTTACCTTCCGTCGCGCCCTCAAGACATGGCTCTTTCAGCAAGCGGACCTGACCTAGGGTGGATTTTATACTGGGTTTTTTAGGAATTTGGAAGACACAACTTTAAAATTTGGTTTAATTCGGTTTTAAGGGGGGGATTGTATATATACTTTGGTTTTTAAATATGTTGTGCGCCGCCCTGAGTCCCGCTGGGAGAAGGGCGGCATATAAATTAAATTAAATAAATAAATAAATAAATAAAATAAATATTCTATTCTACAATCTATTTTATTCTATCCTACAATTTATTCTATTCTATTCTATTCTATTCTATTCTATTCTATTCTATTCTATTCTATTCCATTCCATAATCTATTCTGTTCTGTTCTGTTGTTCTCTGTTCAGTCCTCACCTTTAGGCCAATGACGTTCTGTCCGTTCACTTCACAGATGTAATGGTGGGTGAGGAGCCCATTCCGGGCTGCGGAGCTGTCTCTGGCCAGTGAGGTGATCTGGCCCCTCTTGATCACGAAACCCAAATGGCCGGTGCTGTCTTTGTGCAGGGTCACCGTTCGCTGGAAAGGCCTAGCAAACACGGGGGCAGAGGAGAAGCTAGCTCAGGTTGTCCCAAAGAGGACGGGGTCAGGCTCTTCTCCAAAACACCAGACGGCAGGAGAAGAAACAACTGATCAAGGAGAGAAGCAACCTGGAATTAAGGAGAAACTTCCTGACAGTTGGAACAATTAACCAGTGGAACAACCTGCCTCCAGAAGCAGTGAATGCGCCAACACTGGAGGTTTTTAAGAAGAGACTGGACAGCCATTTGTCCGAAAT
>NW_015437167.1:0-1021 GCF_001527695.2 Protobothrops mucrosquamatus | reverse complement strand
TAATTTCAATAAACTTAGAGAGGGCTTGGGAAGGATTCCATGGATGAGAATCCTCAAGGGGAAAACAACTCAAGAAGCTTGGGAAATTTTGAAAAGTGAGATAATAAAAGCCCAGTCCAGCACAATACCAACAAAGAGGAAAAATAACAGCTCTCAAAAGAAACCAGCATGGCTGCATAAAGAACTCTCTGATAAATTGGAAGATAAAAAGGACAAGTATAGAAAGTGGAAAGAGGGGCACATAACTAAGTCAGAATATCAACAAATAGCCTGAGCCTGCAAAGATGAAGTGAGGAAAGCTAAGGCTCAAAATGAACTAAGGCCTGTGACCAAAGTCAAAAATAACAAAAAAAAGCTTCTTTCAACATGTAAAAAACAAGAAAAAAGTGAAGAAAATGATTAGTCCATTAGTGGGAGAAAGTGGCAAGAAGGTGACAAGCAACAGGGAGAAAGCAGAACTATTTAACTCATTTTTTGCATCTGTCTTTACACAAAGGGGAAAAACAGACCAACCTAACAAAAATAGTGCCATAAAAAACAGAATAAAAACGCAAGTTAAGATAGGCAAGAAAATGGTAAGTGAGCACCTGTCCAGCCTAGACGAGTTCAAATCACCAGGACCAGATGGATTACACCCCAGGGTTCTCAAGGAACTGGCAGATGTGATCTAGAACCATTGAACTATATTTTTCAAAGATCCTGGAGCACTGAGGAACTACCGGAGGACTGGAAAAGAGCTGATGTAGTTCCCATCTTCAAAAAAGGAAAAAAAATGGACCCAGGAAATTACAGACCTATCAGCCTGACCTCAATATCTGGGAAGATTCTGGAAAAGATAATCAAACAATGAATCAGCGAACACCTAGAGGCAAACAAAGTCATTACTAAAAGCCAACATACTGTATATACTCGAGTATAAGTCGACCCGAGTATAAGCCGAGGGACCGATTTTCCCACAGAGAACTGGGAAAAATTGGTGACCCGCGCATAAGCCGAGGGGGCATTTTGGCTGTTCCTCCCT
>NW_015437166.1:0-1021 GCF_001527695.2 Protobothrops mucrosquamatus | reverse complement strand
CTAAAGAACAGCCGTAGGGGTAGACACCAGGCAGGAAAGAACAGGGTGCTTCTGCCCAGTCTTCTCCTGATAGGCTGTGTTACCTGAGACAGTTGATTCCTCAGGAGAAGGTGTTGGTTCTGTTGGAGACAGAAAAGAAGCTAACTTAGGATCAACCCTCCAATTGTCTTCATCCATTAGTAGAAAGAGAGAGTGTGTTCTTAACAAGGTAGTAACATGGATTAAGGAAACACTCTTTTGACCTGTAATCTCCATCTATTTTGCCCATCACTGGGAAATTGGGTGGTTTCAGGAATGTCCTTCAAGCATTGTCATTAAAATACATTTGAGGAGCAGAATTACCTGGGGTATTGGGCTCCACAGGTGTAGGTGTAGGTTTTGGTTCTGGTGAACAAAAGAAACAGTTCGAGTTATGAGCAACATTTTTATTGTCATTCTCCACTTTAGCTTGGGAAGGGTGCATTGGTTGAGGAAACCTCAGGCACTCCCCAGCTTGAATTCCTGAATTGATTCTGAAGCTCTGTCAAGGGGGGGGGGAGGACACTGCAGGAATGTCATTGGGTGAAAGATTTGAGGGGACAATTGGAGAATGAATCTGCTCTGGTTTTGAGGAGATTCGCATAAGGTGGGAGGGTTCAGATGGACAGTGGAGTCTACAGGGATGGTAGTTATCCATGTCAAAAACATGAATATTCATTTTGTTTATTTCCTCTGAACTGTGTTTCGCACACACACAGAAACATTGACCCCCAGTATAGGAAATGGGAAGGGAAAGCCAAGCCTTTGTATTGCAATTCCATGTGTGCAGCCAGGAGCACAGAATCACTGATCTATGATCATCAAGCACAATTCATTGCACAGAGGTAGAAGGACAATTGCTGCTTCTAAAGAGGGGAAGAAACTCAATCTGACAAAATGTCTTACAATTCCTCACAACATTCAAGGAATACCTTGACAAAAACTAGGAAATTGCCATAGAAGATACCAGAAAGGTGCAATTGCTCCCCTTGCTGTGTTCCAA
>NW_015437165.1:0-1021 GCF_001527695.2 Protobothrops mucrosquamatus | reverse complement strand
TATGTTTACTTTTCGAATTTGAGGTCAGTTTCAAATTTTGAGCTTCAATGCTCAATTGGCTATTTGCCAACACATGCAAGATACGCCGGGGCCTAACTCCTGAAGGAGAGGTCGCATCCGGAAAACATATGATTTTTCGGGTTCCCCAACTGGTGGGGAACCTGAATATACGTTTACTTTTCGAATTTGAGGTCAGTTTGAAATTTTGAGCTTCAATGCTCAATTGGCTATTTGCCAACACATGCAAGATACGCCGGGGCCTAACTCCTGAAGGAGAGGTTGCATCCGGAAAACATATGATTTTTCGGGTTCCCAAACTGGTGAGGAACCTAAATATACATTTACTTTTCGAATTTGAGGTCAGTTTCAAATTTTGAGCTTCAATGCTCAATTGGCTATTTGCCAACACATGCAAGATACGCCGCGGCCAAACTCCTGAAGGAGTGGTCGCATCCGGAAAACATATGATTTTTCGGGTTCCCCAACTGGTGGGGAACCTGAATATACGTTTACTTTTCGAATTTGAGGTCACTTTCAAATTTTGAGCTTCAATGCTCAATTGGCTATTTGCCAACACATGCAAGATACGCTGGGGCCTAACTCCTGAAGGAGAGGTTGCATCCGGAAAACATGATTTTTCGGGTTCCCCAACTGGTGAGGAACCTAAATATACATTTACTTTTCGAATTTGAGGTCAGTTTCAAATTTTGAGCTTCAATGCTCAATTGGCTATTTGCCAACACATGCAAGATACGCCGGGGCCTAACTCCTGAAGGAGAGGTCGCATCCGGAAAACATATGATTTTTCGGGTTCCCCAACTGGTGGGGAACCTGAATATAAGTTTACTTTTCGAATTTGAGGTCAGTTTCAAATTTTGAGCTTCAATGCTCAATTGGCTATTTGCCAACACATGCAAGATACGCCGGGGCCTAACTCCTGAAGGAGAGGTCGCATCCGGAAAACATATGATTTTTCGGGTTCCCCAACTGGTGGGGAACCTGAATATACGTTTACTTTTCG
>NW_015437164.1:0-1021 GCF_001527695.2 Protobothrops mucrosquamatus | reverse complement strand
CCCCCAGTTTTGGCTAACGCCACCGCTGCGGTCTTAAGGCGAGTGTCCCGAGATTGGGCAGGGCAGGGCAGACCCGCCACTGATAGCGGAGCAGCTGTGTCTCTTCCTGCGTTACGGGTATAGGTTCGCTTTTCGGAGGCTTGGAAAAACCTCGGATCTGCTTCCAAGGAGGAGGCAATCTCTCCCGGAAGGCGGTTAATCCCTGCTCCCCTCCCCTCCGAGCGCCCAGACGTACACTGCCGCTATTTAGTCGCTTGTAAAAGCATGAAGCGTGATTTCTACCCCGCCCACCCCATTTCTCCCCCCCCCCGTTCCAATGAGGTGGGTGGGTGGGGGGGGGATGGGGAATGGGCGGGGTCAGGGCGCCCGGATCCCAGATGCTCAGAAAGAAACTGCGATGTCTCCTTAACGCACGACCGGAGGGGCGGTAGAAAGGGCCAAGCAGCAGATTGTACGGCCGAGGTTGGCTCTGTCCAAAGGTGGCATCTCCGGAGCGCTCCCGTCCGCACACGTAGCCCACATTCGCGCGTAAAAGGCGCCCTGCGGTCGAGCTAGGGCGCTTAGCGACTGTGTGCAGTCTTCTTGGCCCGCCTCTGCTCTCGGGTGTGGGAAGGATCGGGTGCCTGCTAGGTCTCCCATCAGCCGGGACTTTCGGCTTGCTTTCAAATTCGGGCAAGGGCGCTTCTCCGAAGACGCACGCGGGAGCGCGCACCGGGGCTAATAACGGGGCTTCCCGAGGCTGCGCCGAGATGCAGCGTGGAGCGGCGGGCGCGCGACACTATTTGCACGCTCCCGTTGTCCGGGTCTGGAAGAAGGGCGTTGTGGCTGATGGGAATTGGGGGGAGGGGGCGGCAGAGAGAGAGGGAGGGAGGGGGGGTACCCGTTTCCAACTTGGAAGAGGTGAAAAGGCTGCAGAGGTGAGGAGACAGGAGGATATCCGTAGGACTTGGTTAGAAAGAAATAATAATAATAATAATAATAATAATAATAATAATAATAATAATAATAATAATAATAATAA
>NW_015437163.1:0-1021 GCF_001527695.2 Protobothrops mucrosquamatus | reverse complement strand
GGCCTCTTTAAGGGCCGCAGGAAGGGCACCCTCCTGCAAAGAAGCGTTAACAATTCCCTGGAGCCAGGCTCGTGTACCCTCCCGGGCTGCCAGTACCAGCCAGGAGGGGCACGGATCCAACAAACATGTGGTTGCATTCAGCCCTCCCAAGACCCTGTCCACGTCCTCGGGAGCAACAGAGTCAAACTCCTCCCATATAGACATTTACCCTAAAGAAACCTTTTTTTTCTTCATTCTAGCTGTCACAGGACCACAATATCAGCTGTACGCTCCTAACATATTCCCAATGCTGCTATTCTTTTATGCCTCAGTAGTAATTTTAATGGAAAACAGCCCAAGATTATGCTAGAAATAATAGTGACAAAAACAAAAAGATTTTGATAACAGAAATGCAAACTTCAGTTTTTCCCTGACCCCAAAAGAAAAAAGTAAGGCTTTTCAAACCGCCTCTGAAAAAGGGAGACAGAAGAAGAAAAACTTGCAGGAAGTAGGAACACATGGAGATTTTTCATGATCAAATATTAGCTTATTGTCCATCTTCTATACCAATTCTTTATAATATCCATTTAGAAATGATTAACGAATTGTGAAAATTGTATAGACAAGATTATAGTACCTTCCTTTCTTCCTCCTTATTAACTTCTTTAAATATCAGTTGTCTATTGATATCTTCTAAGCTAATTAATGACCGGGTTTTGATAAAATACTGAAATGAAACCGCTTCCACGTACTCTTGAAGACCTGGTTGACATGGAAAAATGTAAAATATATTATTATACTGTAGGGATTCACAATAAAAGAGTTTAAATGATATTGTAGGGCTGTCAGTTTTTATTCACTTTTTGATTGACGCAGACTTTTTTAAGTTATGTATTGGAGACTCTTTTAGAGTATGTATATGACAATTTTAGTTGCAATGATTAGATTAGATTAGATTTAGATTAGATAACCTTTATTATCATTTTTATTGTGGGCACATTGAAATTTAGTTGCTTGCTGTCAAAGTGTACACATACATAAT
>NW_015437162.1:0-1021 GCF_001527695.2 Protobothrops mucrosquamatus | reverse complement strand
ACCCCTCTAAGAAGACCCGTAGTTTTTTTCTTCTTAGGTCCCTCAGTGCTGTCGCTGAGTGCCACCTCTCAGGGCTTGAGAAGGATTCCATGGATGAGAATCCTCAAGGGGAAAACAACTCAAGAAGCTTGGGAAATTTTGAAAAGTGAGATAATAAAAGCCCAGTCCAGCACAATACCAACAAAGAGGAAAAATAACAGCTCTCAAAAGAAACCAGCATGGCTGCATAAAGAACTCTGATAAATTGAAAGATAAAAAGGACAAGTATTGAAAGTGGAAAGAGGGGCACATAACTAAGTCAGAATATCAACAAATAGCCCGAGCCTGCAAAGATGAAGTGAGGAAAGCTAAGACTCAAAATGAACTAAGGCTTGCGACCAAAGTCAAAAATAATAAAAAAGCTTCTTTCAACATGTAAAAAACAAGAAAAAAGTGAAGGAAATGATTGGTCCATTAGTGGGGGAAAGTGGCAAGAAGGTGACAAGCAACAGGGAGAAAGCAGAACTATTTAACTCATTTTTTGCATCTGTCTTTACACAAAGGGAAAAAAAACAGACCAACCTACCAAAAATAGTGCCATAAAAAACAGAATAGAAACGCAAATTAAGATAGGCAAGAAAACGGTAAGTGAGCATCTGTCCAGCCTAGACGAGTTCAAATCACCAGGACCAGATGGATTACACCCCAAAGTCCTCAAGGAACTGGCAGATGTTATCTCAGAATCATTGAACTATATTTTTCAAAGATCCTGGAGCACTGGGGAACTACCGGAGGACTGGAAAAGAGCTGATGTAGTTCCCATCTTCAAAAAAAAGGGGGGGGAATGGATCCAGGAAATTACAGACCTATCAGCCTGACCTCAATACCTGGGAAGATTCTGGAAAAGATAATCAAACAACGAATCAGCGAACACCTAGAGGCAAACAAAGTCATTACTAAAAGCCAACATGGGTTTGTCAAAAACAGATCATGCCAGACAAATCTTATTGCATTCTTTGACCAAGTGACAAAATTAGTGGAT
>NW_015437161.1:0-1021 GCF_001527695.2 Protobothrops mucrosquamatus | reverse complement strand
TAAAGCGCACCATGGCATCGGACCTGGCTACCTCCGAGACCGCCTTCTGCCACAGATCACCTCTCACCGGCCGATACGCTCCCACAGAGCGGGTCTCCTCAGGGTGCCGTCAACCAGACAGTGCCGGTTGGCGACCCCCAGGGGGAGAGCCTTCTCTGTTGGAGCCCCCACCCTCTGGAACGAGCTGCCCCCAGAGATCTGGTTGATTCCAGATCTCCCCTCCTTCCGCCGCGCCCTCAAGACATGGTTGTTTCAGCAGGCAAGACTGGCCTAGGGACATTTTAAATTGGTTTTTAATTAATTTTAAAATATGAATAGGCCTATTGAATATATCTTTTAATTGATTTTAAATTTTGTAGATTTGTATCGATTGTTCTGTTTTTAATTGGCTGTAAGCCGCCCTGGGTCCACTAGGAGAAGGGCGGGATATAAATGCAATAAACTTGAAACTTGAAACTTGTTAGATATGCTTGCTGTAATAAAGGCAGGATAGAAATCTAATAAACAAAGAAACTTACTTGAAGCCACTTTGAATTGGGCCAAAATCTGGTCATAAACATGTTTTTCTTCAACCTTATTGGAAATGGTTTTAGAATTTATATGGTATTCTATACATTTTCCCCTCCAAGTTTTCCGTAGTTAAAAAAATAGTTAAAATATTAGAAAGAAAGTTTAACATATGTATTTTACGTCTACATGACTTTTCTTTAAAAAACACTGAATGCAGCACTTTGTAATCAGGTTGTAAATTCAGAGACAATAAATCATAGGCAAACACATATGTCACCTATAATTCTCAGAACAAATGATATTCTTGAAAAATAAAGAATTCTTGAAAAATAAAGAACTAAATCATTGCAAACCATAATTTTGGTTAAGACATTAAAAAATAAACTTCCTGCGTCTGCACTCTTTCTCTTATAAAGAAATTTTCATTTTACAACCTTCACCTGTGTCAAACCAAAATTTCAATTATGAACAGACTAATTTTAACTAGTACATTTAATTGTTCATAACATAA
>NW_015437160.1:0-1021 GCF_001527695.2 Protobothrops mucrosquamatus | reverse complement strand
AGCCTGATTCTCTTGTCCAGAAGTCTGGCAAGCATCTCTAAGGAATGGAGTTGACCCTGTTGCATTAGCAGCTTCTGTTGAAATAGCACAATTTAGTTACTGAAGAGAGTTTGTTGATTGATTAGTCTTATGACCTTATCGAAAATATAAAACAAAAATGAACCAACATTTAGGGAAATACGTCACCTTTACAGGATACTCCAACCTGTTTGATGTAACGGATTCTTAGCTGAACTGCCTTAATTATAAACTTAGCAGTTCTGCTCATGAGGAAGTAGGACAATCTGAGATTCAGATCCTGATGGGCTGTTCTTTCAAGTAGGGATGTTAAGTAGCAATAGCACTTAGACTTATATATTGCTTCACAGTGCTTTACAGCCTTTTCCAAGCAATTTACAGAGTCAGCATATTGTCCCCAACAATCTGGGTCCTCATTTTATCAACCCCAGAAGGATGGTAGGCTGAATCAATCTTGAGCCGGTCAGGATCAAACTGCTGGCAATTACCCTGCAATACTGCATTCTAACCACTGCACCACCACAACTCTAAGTCTAAGAGAGGCATATACTTGACAATCAAAGAAAACATGAGCAATGTGTTCAACAGTTGGTGCACCACAGATACATATCCTTTCATGATATGGCAGGTGATGGAAGGGCCTGTTGTGGCTCCGTCTTGTGAGCCCCTCTTATCGGAGGAAGAAGGCTCCGAACATGAAGGAGAGGAGATGGCCAGGCCTCCCTCTCCAGGACCCTCCTCTTTGGCAATGCCTCAGGTGTCTCCCGACGGAGAAGAGATTGACCAGGAGCCGGGTGGTTCTGGGATTGGCCAGGAGCCAGGTGTGTCGGATAATGAGGAAGAGAAGTTGTGGCTGGATCCACGCCAGCGTAGGAGTGACAAGCGTGCGCAGCAGAAAAGGAGACGTGCCAGAGATTAAGCTGAGTCACTGGACCACACCCCACAGGCTATAAAAGGGTGGTGGTGGCCATTTGGACCTCTGTGACGGACAAAAGCTGAATCT
>NW_015437159.1:0-1021 GCF_001527695.2 Protobothrops mucrosquamatus | reverse complement strand
ATAGCAGTGTTCCAATATCTCAGGGGCTGCCACAAAGAAGAGGGAGTCAAGCTATTCTCCAAGGCGCCTGAAGGCAGGACGAGAAGCAATGGGTGGAAACTGATCAAGGAGAGAAGCAACTTAGAACTAAGGAGAAACTTCCTGAATGTTAGAACAATTAACCAATGGAACAACCTGCCTCCAGAAGTGGTGAATGCTCTAACACTGGAAGTTTTCAAGAAGAGACTGGACAGCCATTTGTCTGAAATGGTATAGGGTTCCTGCCTGGGCAGGGGGTTGGACTCAATGACCTCCAAGGTCCCTTCCAACTTTATTATTATTATTATTTGAAATGGCTTTTGATGGACAAATTTCAAGAATAATGGATTTATTAAAAATATTATATTCATATTGAATATTGTCAGTTACTCTGAGGAGTAGTGCATATTCTCTCTGTGTATGTTGTGAACATGTGCACAAATGCATTTACAAATAAGCTGCTAGCTCCTTTATTTTACTCCAGTTTTAATTCAATATAGTAGGACATACACTTTTTTCAGTGTACTAGATTTTATCATCAGGCATTTTACTCTGCTCATTGTTCAGGAAGAGTGGGAATTGTGGGCGAGAGGAGAAATGAAAGGTTCATAGAGATGTCTCAGTTGTCAGAGAATCTGCTAATGAAGTTCTTTCATGATAATATATGGATGAGCAAGTAATGTTGCTAAAGCAGCATTTCTAGCTTGTCTTTCTTCACCTATGGAAAATTAATTTTATAGTGTCTCCCAGGGATCGGGTAATTGGTGAGTGTATCTGCATCTAATCTGTGCATGCACAGTGATCCCAAACCTTGAAAATTTATTCAAAGCTCTTTTCTGATTTCTCATTTGTGGTTGATATTTCTTCTCTTTTGTTCCCTAGAGATCAAGAACTCAATACTTCTCCCAGCAAGCAGCTTTGGGGAACTTTGTCCCTCTCCACCCCTCCCCTTCTTTCTAACCTAAATAATATCACACTTACATTTTATGAGAGAAGGACACCA